>NC_141038.1:39317500-39468125 GCF_052040795.2 Danio rerio
GGCGTGCTCGTGAGGCAAAGTTTTATCTCTTCTCTCGGCTGTTACAACAATAACGTTACTTGTGGATCCAAACACGAGCGTATCTGCAGAGTGAGTTTTCTCCACTGTGTTGCCGTCTATAATGATTCAGCTGTTCGCCGCAGCCGTTTAACATCAGTGTCTGTGTGTCACTGTTTGCTGAACAGCGCCAGAGCCAATCGCAGCCCTGTCTGTTAAGCGTGTGACCAATCACAATCATTCAAGAACTCACTCGACAGCGCCCAAAAAGCAAACGGGATAATGTTGTTCTGCATGTGTATAATAAGTTACAGTTTATATATCTGACTGCTTGTATTAAATGACAAAATTGTATTACAAATAATATATAAATATATTAATACATTTTAATTCCAGAATTATTGTGTTGCAAAGTAAAATATCTAATTGTTTATGGAATGCATTGTCAATGCACTGAGATATCGAATTCAACCAAATCGATAGCATGATAATCAAAACCAAACCAAACCATGTAACTAGTGTAGATTCACACCCATAATAATTTGTCTGTATACACCCAATGCTGAGTAATTAAATTTAAATTTTATGTAAAAACAAACAAACAAACAAAACAATTGAGCATTTATGTGTATCCTTTCTTCAAATGTGATATCTCAAGCATGGCTACAGCTAGAAAGTAAATAAACAACAGTTTTGAGAAAACCACAGGAGTCTTTAAAACTGCTGAAATTGAGGTTTTTCAGAAGAGAGTATTAATTCTTCATCTTTCAGAGGAAGCACTGGTTCATTTTAGAAGTGGTGTGATTTATTTGGTCTCTGATTTAGATGGTTATTTAATTGTGTTTTTCAGCTTCTTGGTCGGTTGAAAAGTGATTGAGCAATATGGAAGAAGGAGCTGTTATTGATTTGTTTGACATCATGAGGGAGAGAGAGAGAGAGCAGTAAGACATGAGTAACAATTAGCTATGCGTTTATATAGAGCAATGGGGGGCTTATTTTGTTAGTGCTACATTTATTCGCTGTCCAGATATATTTCCTTCTTATTAGAGGAAGATATAATTGGCTCTTTCTTTGTTTACACATGTCAAAGATGAAAAAGGGTCTTCGCAGCTTCTTATTATTTTTCTCTCTCCATACATTAGACGTCCGTGTGCTGTTTATTATTCAGAGAGAGAAAACAAAGAATGTCAGTAGTTTATATAGCAAAAAATCTTGTAGGCATATTTATTAGAGTCATTTGATGGCATATGAAAAGGCAATATTTAAAGATTAAAATGCAGTCTCAAAGCGCCAATAAATAGGCTTTTTTATTGAATTAATCTACTTCTTTTTTCAAACCAACCACTATAGGTTTTGCTCTTGTCAGCGAGAGGTTTTCAAAAACTGAGGTTTGTATTGAACCGTACTGTATTGTTGCATCCCTAACTAATATTAGAGTAATTTCTAAAGGATCATGTGACTCTGAAGACTGAAGTAATGAAGCTGAAAAATCATCTTTAAAATCACTAGATTAAATTCATAAATTAAATTATAAACTTGAGCAGTTATTTTATAGTGCAATAACATTTCACAATTTTACAATTTGTACGGTATTTTTAATGGAATGGAGTTTTAGTGAGCAGGAGAAGCTAATTTTAAATCCTGCTGACCCCAAACTTTTGACCAGTAGAGTAAAACAATAAAATTATCCCCAATAATTTGAATAATTGTGTTGTTTCAACTCAATTTAAGCAAGTAGTTTTAACAAGGATACATTTTTATTTCTTTTTTTTTTTAGTGTAATTAAAATGATACGTATAAGGCACAATAACATTAATAAATCTTTAACTAAAATTAACAGAACATACCAAATTTTAAAATAACAATAATAATAGCAATGGGAATCAAATATATAAAAAATTCTCAATTGCATATAGTACATATGTTTATATATTGTATTTCAGTTTTTCTTGAATTATTAGAGTTGCTGGCTTAAAAACTCCTCGTTTCAGAGACTCCAATAAATGTATATCCATCCAGTGTCTAATGAAAAACTAGGGGAGGCTGTTGATGAAGAGGAAGATCTGTTTCTTCGCCTCTCTCTGACATGTGGGGTTTTGATTAAAAGCTCCACTGCAGACACTCAGTCTCAGGAGACACGGTGTTACTCTGCGCAACATCTGCCTCTGCTGGCTCAATTCACACCAGAAACTCACACAGCAGGAACTCCAACAGCAATTTAGACACATTTTACTTTGAGAAAAAAAGGATCTTGACAAAGTAATGAGCAAATAAATCCCGTGGGCTTAACAACATAAACAAAAACAAAAAAGCACCAACAAATGATAGATATAATGCTTTGTCTTTGTTTCACCGGGCGAAACACAGCACAACAGATTTCATGACTGACTTCCATTTGATCAAAATAAGGACATCATTATGTTTGGATCATGTTGTGTAGCTGCTCAACATGGACACTGTACAAATACATTATTTTTTTAGATTTTAGATTTTGCTCAAAATGTATTAAAAAGGACACACAGTTGCAATTTAATCAAATACAAAAATCTTTCCTAAATATGCATATTCAGCAATCAATTGGCATCCTTATGATTTCATATGAGCATGATATTTTTGAAGCATATTCCCACTGGTATTTTACATATTCTATGTTTTGCAAAGATTTTGATACATTACTAGGAGAGTAAAATAGTTGAGCATGAGCATATTTCACAAAGTTTTATGGTCACACTTTACAATAAGGTTCATTAGTTAATATTAATTAATGCATTTACTAACATAAACAAACAATGAACAAAACATTTACTACTGTATTTGTTAATGTTAGTCAACATTAGTTAATGAATATACAGTAGTTCATGGTTAGTTCATGCTAACTCATGGTGCATTAACTAATGTTAACAAGCATGGACTTGGATGTTAATAATGCATTAGTAAATGTTAAATTATGATTAATAAATGCTGTACAATTGTTGTTCATGATTTGTTCATGTTAGTAAATGCATTAACTAATGAACCTTATTGTAAAGTGTTACCAGTTTTATATCTGAGGAAACACAAAGTCATTTTGTCAAAGAACATGGCTGTGATTTGTGGCAAAAGATATTTGAGCACCACATAACAGGAAGTGTATATAAGAGAATGAATAAAAATGAAGATAAATAAATAAAAATTCACTATCAGGGTAATAAGTCGTTTTCATTGCCTCATTTTGAACATACTGTATATGCCAAAGAATTTCACAATTTCTATCACAATATCACTTGATCACAGTATCATTAATATGCACACCCTAGACTGCATTTGATTGGCCACAAGGTTTCCTAGTGAGATTACATAGATATATACACTAGATATTGCATACAGACCCTGAGCATGATTCAATAGCACCACATTTGTACAGTGCTCCCAGGATAAATGCCATCCAATCGCACATAGTCAAGCCTAAGCGAGTGAGTGTAGTAATGAGCAAACAAAGCATAAAGGCAGAACATTTCATAGGTAAGATTTAATTTTATAGGTTACAAACTTTGTGCCAAACGAGTATTTATGATAATACAGTCTCTTACTGCACTGACCATAAGGCAAAGTAGCACCAACTAGCACTAAAACGTAGGCTTATGCTAGTTTGTTGAATAAAATAAGCAAATAATAAATTAAATATGACAACAAGACGCTGCGGTGCCAGAAACTTGTATTATTGTCTAATGTAAACAACACTTAATATATTGTTGCCTTATTTTCTAAGTTAAATACCGCTTCTTATACTTCCTATGGTTGGCGGCATGGTAGCTCAGTGGTTTGCACTGTCGCCTTACAGAAAGAAGGTTGCTGGTTCGAGTCCTGGCTGGGTCAGTTGTCAATTCTGTGTGGAGTTTGCATGTTCTCCCCTTGTTCACTTAGGTGCTCCGGTTTCCCCCACAGTCCAAAGACATGCTGTGTTGTTGAATTGAATAAGCTTAATTGGCCGTGGTGTATTTTTGTGAATGTGAGAGTGTATGGGTGTTTTTCAGTACTGAGTTCAGTTCGTTGTGGCGACCCCTGATAAATAAAGTGAGTAAGCCGAATGAATGAACGAATGAATAAATGAACGAACGAACGAACAAATGAGTGAATATTTACTATGCATGTTGGACTCTTGTTTGAAATTTGAAATTAGACCAGCGTTATAGAGGTCTCAAGTAATGCAAACAGATATAAAGCATCTCATCTCATCACAGCTTGTCAACAGAAAGCAAAAACCAAGGAAGTTTGAAAAATGTATTCAGTGCCCCAGAAGGGTTTATTTTAACGATCTAAGCATGTAAAGTCTAAAGTGCAGGGCGCAAATGCATTAAGGGTGTGTCTGAATCTACTTTTGCTATTTTAAAGGACAGAAAAATACGCTCTGCGCTGCGGAGCATGGTCTAACAGGGTGGAGCCTATTCTCTTAATGAGTTATAGGTGTGTTTTGAGAATAAAACCAATCAGAGTCCCATCTCCAATTCCCTTTAAGAGTCTGAACGATTTACTAGCGAGTTAAACAGAGCATCTGCAGAGCGAGGATAAAGAATGAGCCTCCTCCAATCGGCCTTTACTTTCACTTTCTCTCTTTCGTGGATGAGGAAACGGTGTTGTAGGCTATGCAAAGACATTCATCAGCCTACATAATTAATTTCATTTGTTAAGCGCAAATATTTGTTTCTCAAAATAGCTGTTTTAGTTTCTCAAAAGCTACACATTGGGGCAAACACGTCTTGTGCTGTGTTGCGCCAGGTGTGTGATAGGGCCTATAATCTCTGTTTAACTGTATTTTGTGTTAATTTAACATGTATATTGTGAAATTTGCTGCATCTCTGTGTAATCAGCCACATATAAGTGTTTAACCCTCAGGGGTCTAAGGTGATTTTGGGGCCCCTAAGAGATTTTGACATGCCCTTACATTTGTGCTTATTTCAGCTACTTATTACATAGTATTGGGTAACATGCTGTGTTTGTTTGTGGACATGCACAAGTTCAGGCAGCTATCATCATCGTTTGTATTAAATGGCAGGCAAAGGGGAGAGCCGGTGTGATGTACGCTATGGAATTCTATGTATTACCTAGCTGGACAACATTTGTTTTCAAAACAAGTTGGTAAGTTCACCTTCCAAGCTTAATGCAGGTATGTCTCTCATGTATATCTCTCAAGTATTCATGGGGATTTCATACTGATTGCTTTATCAAACAATATTTGTTTTCATCATGTGCATACTGCATTTAAAAGTAGACACTTCAAGCTTTCTATAGATATATGTCTCATATTTGTGTGTTTTGTTTTCATAGAGCTTTAGAGACATGTTTCTTAAAACAGTTTGTGGAGAGAGAAAAAGAATGCTCACACTGTTTATTTTCTTTATTTTACAAAAGCACACACTTTTGTTGTTGTGAGTGTACACAAAAAACATAGACACTGAACAAATTTGATTGATGTATTGCTCTTATTTTTACAATTAAAATTTAAAGTGTAATTTATAGGGATGTAACGGTATCAGAATTTCACGGTACGGTAATACCTCGGTATGAATGTCACGGTACGGTATTTATTGAATCATTTACAGGAAAAAACAAAACTTATGAAAATACTCCAAAAAAGTGCCAAAAATGTGAATGACATACAAATTAGCCATCTATCTGTAAGCTTTGAAACAGGAACTTCAATTTTAATAACAAAAAATTATTAAACCATGTAAAAAAAATAAAGTTTCAATTTAGTATTGTTGAAAACTCACCACATTCAACATTTAATCACTCACTCACTTAGATAGAGATGGGTTTTAAGGAAAATTATCATATAAATATAATCTGGTAAAAGCTGGTATCTCTGGGCATTTACAATGTCCCCTACAACAGAAAAAAACCCTCTCATTTGGGACTGAGGTTTCTGGGACAGAGAGATATGACTTGGCCCAGGTTGACAGCAGTGGGTAACATTGTGCATTGTCTTTCCCCCACTTGAGAGGACAAGCCATGAGATAGATAGAGGTCTCATGTCTGTATCAATCTGACCAGTGTGCTGTGTCACACCCTCCGTCCCGCTCTTCAGTAGGCGCACGACAACACAGCTGATCAGAACGCGCGCAACAACACCGCTATTCAGTACGCGCGCGACAACACAGCTGATCAGAACGCGCGCGACAACACAGCTGATCAGAACGCGCGCGACAACACAGCTGATCAGAACGCGCGCGACAACACCGCTGATCAGAACGCGCGCGACAACACCGCTATTCAGTACGCGCGCGACAACACAGCTGATCAGAACGCGCGCGACAACACAGCTGATCAGAACGCGCGCGACAACACAGCTGATCAGAACGCGCGCGACAACACAGCTGATCAGAACGCGCGCGACAACACAGCTGATCAGAACGCGCGCGACAACACAGCTGATCAGAACACGCGCGACAACACAGCTGATCAGAACACGCGCGACAACACCGCTATTCAGTACGCGTGCGGCGACAACACCCGCTTCAGGTTCGATCATTTCCAGCTCTTTTTGATGCCCGCTTCTAGCAGCACACTCCATTTCCGCATTACTGTATCTGTAGCGACAACAGACCGCAAGGGCTGATGGGAATTGTAGTTTCCGCTACCTCCCGTTCGCTTCATTCGCCTGAGCAAATTTTCTCAAAAGACCTATAGTTTTACCGAGTCATGCGACTACGGTAAAATCGAAAAAAATTAATATTGCGGTATGACGGTATTTACAATACCGTTACATCCCTAGTAATTTATGTTCTTTTTGGCAATATGAGAAGAAGTTGCCTCAAACCACATATAGGCATTCTTCGACCCCTAAGTTGTAATGAATGTTTATGCATAGTGTCATATCTCTCAGCTCTTACTGTGATTTTTTTTGTAGTGGAAGTACAGAAATAAACCCAAAAAAACTACTTAAAGGTTGATATTAATTCCTGTCTGTGGTTTCATACAAGACTCACAAAATACAGCTTTTTTGACAACTGAAATATGTTTATTTTGCAGATATGTATTTCAGAGTACTTTACGCTATGTGAAAGTCAGAGACATGAGCAGCATAAGAGTCTAGCTCATTAATAGTCAAGACCCTTCCAAATAAGGTCAAATCAGGCAAATTTCTTGGCTTTTAAATAGGCATTTAAAACTGCTTCTGTAGTTTTTTTTTGCACTTACATAAGCATCTGTGTAGATATAACATAATAATTATTTATTATTTTCTTTTTGGCTTAGTCCCTTTATTAATCTGGGGTTGCAAAAGGAGAATGAACCGCCAACTTATCCAGCATATGTTTTACGCAGCGGATGCCCTTTCAGCTGCAACCCTATACTGGGAAACATCCACACACACTGATTCACACACATACACTACGGATAATGCAAATTACCTATACCACTAGTCTTTGGACCGAAACCGGAACACCCAGAGGAAACCCACGCAACACGGGGAGAACATGCAAACTCCACACAGAAATGCCAACTGACCCAGCTGGGGCTCGAACCAGCAACTTTCTTGCTGTGAGGCGATTGTGCTGCCCACTGCGCTGCCGTTCTGCCCGATATCACATAACAATTTAAACATAATGTATCAATGCATTCTATGGCATCTTTAAAAAAATTAATATTTTTTCCTGACTTTTTAAATCAAATATAGAAAGGGTGCCAACATTACACTTTACAGTACAATGTCTGTTTCCTCCAATCCTGCATTTGTTCAGTGGGACAAACAGCGCATGTCAGTTGCTGTGGAAACAGCAGGAACAAATCAGCATAGCCAGTCAGCAGTGCGGTGCCAAGGTCTCGACTCGGCTCAGTGTGTCCTGCTCGCCCTTGCCTGGGATCTTGTCAGACCCGGCATTGGCAGGCAGAGCACTCCCGGATCAAAATCTCATAGGACCCCGGGCCCCAAAAGAGCTGCTGTGAATTGGCTTGAATTTGTTTTTGCACATGGCAGCTCTCTTTTATTGCGTGAGCTTCATGCTGTCTTCAGTCTGATTGACCTTCTCAATAAGATTTCAGATGTTTTTGTTCTGTTAGAGCATTTGAACTTATCGGGCCGAGGGAGTAAGAGAGCTAATTAACCAGAAACAAAGAGCTGACCCTTCACTACACTCCAGAGTGCTTGGCTAATGGTGATCATTTGAGCTTTATATAACATGCCATAGAAATAATTCAACTTATAGTGTTGCAAAATGAGCTCATAAAGTGGAGGAAGCCGGATGGTGTTATTCTTATGTGGGCTTAAGTGTGATATTGTAAAGCGTTTTTGGCAGTAATGTGATAAAAAAAAGTATTAAGACTGCTTACTTTGTTTAAAACTATCCGAACACTTATATAATATTTTAATAAAGGAAGATGCTCTTTATTTGTGGAAAACACACATTATAACAAATAATAAATACAATAAAATAAATAATAAGAAGAGGGAAATAAGAATCATTTATGCAGTTTTCTTTTTTAGATTATTATAAAATATAAAGTCCTGATAACACACTATTGTACTATTTAATTATTGACATGAATTAACTGCACTGTAAAAATCCAACTTGAAAAAAGTTGCAATTACATTTTTTGGTTTGTTTTTGTTTTTTGGTTGGGCGAAAATCTGTAAAAAATGTCTGAACAACTACATTTAACACATTTACTTAAGCTTAATCCAATTTTTTTTTCAATAAGTTAAAAAGATTACAGTATTTCTAACCATAACAGTGAAAAAAATAATAGTAACACCAATAACATTAATGTCGTTGTTATTATTAACAACAACAAAATACTACTGCAATGAAGCTAACTTAATTTGAAATTATTATTCATTTGTAATTTAACTTTTTTTAGGAGGGCACAGCTGCAGAAAGACTTTTTTTTTAATTGAGTTTAACAAGAATACATCATAGTATACAATACAACAAAGGAAAAATTACAGAGTGTCTTATTTTTCTTATTTTCCCACTATCCCCTTGAAATAAAACAAATTAAAATGTATGAATTATAAACAAACATATCCTCTAAAAGAAATAATATAAAATTAAAAATAAAATACAAGAATTAAAAGAAATTGTTAAACAATATAAATATAAATGAGCAACTTTACGATAAAAGCAAAAAATAAATAAATAAATAAATAAATAAATAAAATAATAATAATAACAATTGAAAAAAAGTAATTAAAAGTTTACATTAAGGAGTCAATATTTCCTCTTTCCAATTAATTACTGTTTATTAGATCTGATATCGACTAAA
Source organism: Danio rerio (assembly GCF_052040795.2). Classification (NCBI taxonomy): domain Eukaryota; kingdom Metazoa; phylum Chordata; class Actinopteri; order Cypriniformes; family Danionidae; genus Danio; species Danio rerio. Next base: position 39,326,738 of record NC_141038.1, read on the forward strand.
CAAGGTAAGCCTTTGATATAGTCTAAAACAGGGTTCCAGGTCTTATAGATTTGAGAGTTCCTGCAAGTAAACATCTTAATTTTTTAAGTTTTATGTAACTTAAAATTTCTCGGATCCACATGTCATGTGATGGAGGAATCACCTGTTTCCATTTGTTAAGAATGGCTTGTCTAGCTAGAAGAATAGAAAAAGCAATAACTTGGCGAGATGCAACAGTCAGGTCAACTCTCTCTGAAATACCAAAAAGGGCTGTCAAGGGGTTAGGGTCTAGATTTATGTTAATAGATTTATTAAGTGTGTCAAAAACACTTGAGGGCAACTCCAGAACATATGAAGATGGTTGGCCGGAGACTGCTTACAATGATGACAAGCATCACTTCTATCAGGGAAAAATTTGGCTAATTTGGCATTGGTTAAATGAGCTCTATGGAGTACCTTACACTGCATTAGGCCATGTCTGGCGCATATGGAAGATGAGTGGACCATCTTTAAAATATCCTCCCATTGTTCTTCCGTAATAACAACACCAAGGTCATTTTCCCAAGATTCTTTGAGAGAAACTATAGGATTTTCATTTAGAGTACTTATTAAATTATAAATTGCGGATATAAAAAGTTTCTGACCCGTATCTAAACTGACAAAATAATCAAGATGATGTTTAGGAGGGCGGTTAGGAAAGTGGGGAAACAATTTCTTAACAAAGTGTCTGACCTGAAGGAAACAAAACAAATGACTGTTGGGGAGATTGTATTTAGTGGATAGAAATGAAAAAGATACAAATACCCCTTCTTCATATAAATCCTTTACCTCAATGAGTCCATTAGCTGCCCAAATGCGAAAAGTGTTATCAGAACAAGATGGTGAGAAAAATGTATTGTTCAAAATAGGTGTAGGGATAGATGTTTTATGTAGGCCATAATGTTTTCTGAATTGAACCCAAATTTTAATAGAGTTACTGCAGAGAGACTTTTAATGTGAGTTTTCATCTCACATTTAGTTAGTTCGCTCTAAAAAAAAGAAACGCTTATCCCATGCGGACTGTTAATTTGTATCTAACTCTTCTGTATGTGTGTGTGTGTGTATATATATATATATATATATATATATATATATATATATATATATATATATATATATATATATATATATATATACAGAAGACATGGCATTGAGAGTTTGGCATGAATGACAAACCAAATGCTCAAACTGTAATTCAAATAGAGCAACTAGTTTTTGATTCTTCTTGATTCCACACACACCGCTGGAGGCTCATGATGGACTGATTACTAGGACTATAAAGACACCTCATTCTCACAGGCTCTTAGCTGAGTCTCATTTTTTTTCTTGTGAAGCATTACAAAGCATTTTTCCCTGTTTGTCCTGCCATGTTTTGATACTTGTCTTGTTTACAGTTGTTGTTTTGCCTCCTGTCCTGTTTCTAATTCTTTGTCTAATAAATGTTTTGTTGACATTTGTCTGTTTTTTTTTTTGTTTTTTTTTCAGTTAAACTGTTTATTTGCTCTGATAATGTTTTATTTCTTAGAACCTATTTCTAAAAGAGATTTTGGTTCACTCAACTTCAGACATTTTAGGTCAGTACAATTGATGTTTTCAAAAGTTGAGCATACGAGAAAAAACAAAAGGAAATAAGGATTATGTTTGTTTGTGCTTTGTAACTTCAGGCATTCCAGTTCTAAAGACAAAATATGTCCAGTTGGCACAACTTAAAAGGTTTTGTAACAAAGAAGTTTACCTTTCCAGAAAACGTTCGAGGTTACAGAAGTAACCCTTCGTTCCCCGAGGAGGGGAACGGAAGTGCCATGAATGGGAGGATTCGGATCAGAAGCCGCTTATCTGGAGAGTATTGAACGGGCCAATGAATGAAATTAATTGGCAGCGTAAGCTTGCGCAGGTGTGCGACATCTGCAATCATCTCAGCATATAAGCACACCTGAAGCCAGCAGACGCCATCCTTTTAAGCTGAAGAGACTTTCAAACAGCTAAGGGACAGTCATTATGGCGACGGAATATGGCACTTCCGTTCCCCTCCTCGGGGAACGAAGGGTTACTTCTGTAACCTCGAACGTTCCCCTTCGGTTGGGGAACTTCAGTGCCATGAATGGGAGAATATGGAAAGCGCCATAATGACTGCACCTTACCAACACCCCCGATGAGGAGATAGTCAAGCAAGCGTGACGCACCCACATCATGGGGGGCGCGGTCCTCCAACGTGTCCCTGGCCCTAATTTATCCTACTTCAACAGAAGTTTTACGGATTTAGATATATTTTTTGGGAAGTCGTGAGCATCTAGATAATTCTAGGAAATACGACAGTACGTTGGGAAGCGTGCAATCCCGATAGGGAGGACGCTGCGGAGGCCATCCGTTACCCAAGGGGGGGATAGATGGCAGAATTTACCTATGGACTAGCCCTAAAAAGGGGGAGTACGCATAGCAAAGAGTGGTTAGCGGAGAGGGAAGACACGGGTCCGCCCAGGGGGGGGACTTAACCGTGGCGGAATAAGCATATGGGATCGCCTAGTGGGGATCACACATAGCAGGCACCTATACCCAAAACGCGGGCTGACCAGCGGGCAGACCTACAACGTAGTGGGCCAGCAAGTGACTCCTCCGCTGAGTCAGTGCTGGGGGCCACGGAGGAATCTGCAGGGCTCACCTGACGGGGAACTTTACTGACAGATAAAAAAGGCGCACGTACCTCCGTGTTAGGGAGAATGGCGCAGCAAGCGTGTTTCAACACCCTACCGAGTTGTCTCCTCAATCACCAAAGGGTTACCTAATACCCTTGAGGAAACCGGCTCCACTCGCAGATTGTAAAACCTTGCAAATGTGTTGGGTGTCGCCCAGCCCGCAGCTCTACAGATGTCTGTTAGAGAGGCGCCGCGTGCACGCGCCCAAGAGGATGCACCGCTCCGAGTGGAGTGTGCACGTACTCCCGGGGGACACGGCTGACCTCGACTCGAATAAGCGAGTGAAATGGCATCCACAATCCAGTGGGATAATCTTTGTTTCGATACGGCACTTCCCTGCTGCCGACCGCCATAACAGACAAAGAGCTGCTCAGATGATCTAAAATTCTGAGTACGGTCCACATAATGCGCAGAGCGCGAACTGGACAAAGTAAAGAAAGGGCTGGGTCTGCCTCCTCCGGGGGCAGCGCTTGCAGGTTCACTACCTGATCTCTAAAGGGGGTGGTAGGAACCTTGGGCACATAACCAAGGCGGGGTCTCAGGATAACGTGAGAGTAATCCGGCCCGAATTCCAGGCACGAGTCACTGACCGAAAATGCCTCCAGGTCCCCGACCCTCTTGATGGAGGCCAACGCAACCAGCAGAGCTGTCTTCAGGGACAGAAATCTTAGAGATACTGATTCGAGTGGCTCAAAGGGATCGGATCGCAGACTCGTGAGAACGAGGGCGAGATCCCAAGAGGGCATGAGAGGGGGGCGAGATGGATTAATTCGCCTAGCACCCCTAAGGAACTGGATGACCAGGTTATGCTTTCCCACGGTGCCGCCAGCTACCGCGCTATGATAAGCGGAGATGGCGGCCACGTAAACCTTGAGAGTGGAGGGCGACAGCCTGCTGTCCAACTTCTCTTGAAGGAAAGAGAGCACAACACTAATCTGGCAATTTCGGGGGTCTTCTCTGCGAGAGACGCACCATTCAGTGAATAGACTCCACTTCAGGGCGTAGGCGCGCCTCGTGGAGGGGGCTCTAGCCTGAGTGATGGTATTAACCACCGCAGTCGGTAGGTTACCTAAGTCTTCCTCGCGTCTAGGGACCACACGTGGAGGTTCCAAAGATCGGGGCGAGGGTGCCAGATGGTGCCCTGTCCCTGAGAGAGTAGGTCCTCTCTCAAAGGGATCCGCCAGGGGAGGGCCGTCGCGAGGAGTGAGAGCTCTGATATCCAGGTCCGGTTGGGCCAAAGGGGCGCAACTAGCAGAACCTGTTCCTCGTCCTCCCTGACCTTGCACAGAAACTGCGCGAGCAGGCTCACTGGGGGAAACGCATACTTGCGCATGCCCCGAGGCCAGCTGTGGGCCAGTGCATCCGTGCCGAGAGAGCCCTCGGTCAGGGAAAAAAACAACTGGCAGTGAGCGTTCTCGGGGGAAGCAAACAGATCGATCTGGGCCTCCCCGAATCGCGCCCATATCAGCTGAACAGACTCGGGGTGGAGTCTCCATTCTCCAGGGCGTAACAGCTGTCGTGAGAGCGCATCGGCTGCACGATTGAGCGTGCCTGGGACGTGAATGGCGCGCAGCGATTTCAGCCGCGGGTGACTCCAGAGGAGCAGACGGCGGGCGAGCTGAGACATGCGGCGAGAGCGCATACCCCCCATGCGGTTGATATACGCCGCCGCCGCCGTACTGTCCGTCCTGACCAGCACGTGTTGCCGCTCCAGCACCGGTAAAAAGCGGTGGAGAGCGAGGAACACTGCCAACAGCTCTAGGCGATTGATATGCCAATGCAGCTGGGCACCCTTCCAGAGGCCCGCAGCCGCATGCCCGCGACACACGGCCCCCCAACCCGTGTTGGAAGCGTCTGTTGAAACAACAACATGGCTGGACGCCTGTCCTAGAGGCACACCGGCCTGTAGGAACGAGGGGTCGTTCCAAGGGCTGAGGGCGCGGCGACACAGCGCAGTAACCGAGACCCGGTGTGTGCCCGCGTGCCATGCGCGTCTGGGGACCCGATCGTGAAGCCAGTGCTGAAGTGGTCTCATATGGAGCAACCCGAGCGGCGTGACGGCGGCTGCGGATGCCATATGCCCCAGGAGCCTCTGAAAGAACTTCAGTGGGACCACTAGTTTGCTGTCGAGCTCCCTCAGACAGTTCAGCAACAGGCGAGCGCGTTCCTCGGAGAGGTGCGCTACCATGGTGATCGAGTCCAGCTCCATCCCGAGAAAAGAAATCCTCTGCACGGGGGCGAGTTTGCTCTTTTCTCGGTTGACCTGAAGCCCCAGTAGGCGGAGATGCCGAAGCACCTCGTCCCTGTGCATAATCAATTGCTCCCGCGAGTGGGCTAAAATCAGCCAGTCGTCGAGATAACTGAGTATGCGAATGCCCGCGAGCCGAAGGGGCGCTAGGGCACCCTCCGCGAGTTTGGTGAAGACCCGCGGAGACAGAGAGAGCCCGAAGGGGAGGACCTTGTACTGCCACGCTCGACCCTCGAACGCAAACCGCAGAATTGGCGGTGGCGTGGAAGAATGGAGACATGGAAATACGCGTCCTTCAGGTCTATGGCTGCAAACCAATCCCGAGGACGAACGCATTGGAGAATGCGCCTCTGCGTGAGCATTCTGAACGGCAGCTTGTGCAGACAGCGGTTCAAAACGCGCAGATCTAGGATTGGCCGTGACCCACCGCTCTTTTTGGGTACGATGAAGTATGGGCTGTAAAACCCACTCTCCATCTCGGCTGGAGGAACCGGCTCGATTGCACCCTTCGCCAGGAGGGCAGCAATCTCCTCTCGCAAGACAGGGGCGGACAGGGGGTTGACCCTGGAGAAATACACGCCCGTAAACTTGGGGTGCCGTTTCGCGAACTGAATCGCGTAACCGAGTCTGATTGTGCGTATGAGCCACCGCGAGGGGCTGGCCCGCGCTAACCAGGCAGGCAGAGCCCTCGCTAATGGAGTCATCGCTACAATCGCTGACGTACCAGCGGTGGGGCAGCGCGGAGTGGGTGTGCTGATCCGGGAAGCACGAGGGTCCCGCGGAAAAGCTGGAGGAGAGCGATTCGCTCTGGCTCCGCACCCTGACTCCGGAGAGGGGGCTGGAGGGCTGAGGGAAGGGAGACCGTCCCCCCAGCGCTCGTGAGCCACTGGCGAAGCACGTAGAGTCTGCGAGCTGGAAGGCAGCGCGTCCCGGACTGGCAGAACTCGTGCAGTCACATCCGGGGAAGGGAAAAAGTGCTCTTTTACTGATGTTTTGGTGGCACTGAAAAGTACCGTTGTTATCGGGGCCCCGCCCTCCAGCGGGGAAAGAGCAAGTTTCCTCTTCTCCGGATGGCCTGTCTCAGGGACGCTTCGCGGTCCATTTACCGGACTTAACGGCGCCCTGGGCAGGAGGGGCTGCCTGCTTTCGAGGTGAACGCCGCGCCCGCTTGGCCGGAGGCGCAGGCGGGGGCGGGGCAGCACTCGTTGGCAGGCGCCCTCGGCGAGGAACAGCGGAGGTGGATGGCTCGGCGGGCGGAGCGGGCTTACGGCCACGCCGATAGATGACATTGCCCATCGCATCCGACTGCTCTTTCACCGCCTTGAATTCCTGGGTGAATTCACCGACGGTGTCGCCGAACAGGCCAGCCTGGGATATGGGCGAGTCAAGAAAGCAAACTTTGTCAATGTCGCGCATATCGGCCAGGTTTAGCCAGAGGTGGCGTTCCTGAACCACAAGTGTGGACATCGTCCTCCCCAGCGCACACGCGGCGGACTTAGTAGTCCGAAGAGCATAGTCGGTCGCGGTGCGCAGCTCATGTAATAAGCTTGGGTTGGACCCGCCCTCGTGCAGCTCGGCCAGCGCCTGCGCTTGGTAGCGCTGGTAGGTGGCCATCGCGTGCAAAGCAGAAGCAGCCTGGCCCGCAGCCTTATAAGCTCTGGCTCCGAGGGAGGCAGACAACCTACAGGCTTTGGACGGGAGGCGGGGCAAACCCCGCCACGTAGAGGCGCCGCGCGGACAAAGATTGACCGCGATAGCGCGCTCCACTGACGGGATCGCCTCATACCCCCTGGCAGCTCCGCCGTCAAGGGCAGTGAGGGCGGAGGCACTCGCAGCACGGGCAGAGAAAGGTGCCCTCCAGGACTGCGTGAGCCTACTGTGCACTTCCGGGAAGAAGGGGACGAGAGGCTTCGAAGGCTTCGCCTTCTGGTCCTCTACGTAGCACCCATCTAGTCGGTCCGGCCGCGGAGCTGGGGGATAAACCATCTCCAACCCCACGGCCGAAGCAGCCCGGCTAACATGTCCGCTTCAGGATCCGATTTGACAGCGCTCACCTGCCCGGAGGGGGCGAGCGGGTCCGGATCTTCGTCGGACAGTGAAAGCCCACCCTCCGATGCCGCGGAGGACATCTGATCTCCGGTGTCAGCGAGTGTGAGAGCTACCATCTGGTTAGACGGATCACTCTCACCACCCGAAGCTTGGATGGAGCGCCGTGAGGAGCGAGAGGTCCGCGAGCCCGTGGACGGCGGATTAGCTCCCGCTGAAACCCTCAGATCTGCCCGAGCGCCCGCTGCTTTTTTAGAACAGGAGGCAACTGGGGTGGCTCGCTCTCTTGCGAAAGTTAGCCGCGATCTTAGCTGTGCAACGGTCATGGCATCGCAATGACGACATGAACCGCCCGCGAGCACCGCATTAACATGCTGGACCCCCAAACATGCAATGCAGTGATCGTGTCCATCATCCGGAGACAGGAAACCCCCGCAACCAGAAACGCACAGTCGGAGCGCCATCCTGAAAAGGACGTGCTGCACGACTGTGTTGCTCTTTTAGGAAAGTTGCAACTATACGCACCGCTCTGGAGGACCGGACCCAAAGAACCGCAGGCAAGGGAGTAACCCAGCTCGACCGTCTGCCACCGCGAAGACCCACTCTGGACCGGGAGACACACTCGTTCGCTCTGAAGTGCTGATCAGCAAGAGGAACCCTCATCGACTCACTCAGAAAGGATCTGAAGCGAAAAGGATGGCGTCTGCTGGCTTCAGGTGTGCTTATATGCTGAGATGATTGCAGATGTCGCACACCTGCGCAAGCTTACGCTGCCAATTAATTTCATTCATTGGCCCGTTCAATACTCTCCAGATAAGCGGCTTCTGATCCGAATCCTCCCATTCATGGCACTGAAGTTCCCCAACCGAAGGGGAACTAATATTCATATGTTAACCCAACTAAATGTTTTTTGTATTACTGACAAACAATTTTAGGTCAGTGCAGCTGATGTTTTCATACGTTGAGTAAACAAAAAAAAAGTGCAAGGAAATAAGGATTATGTTTTTCTTTTTTGTTGTTGTACTTGTTTGTTTTTTTTACAGTGTATTAGTTAATATTATAGTATTAACTAGAACCTGTATATTATTTCTATATTTTTGTATTCTTATATTAGTATATTATTTCTATATTACTGCTATATTATTAACTATAATCTGAATAGTAAATAATAATGCTTATTTTGAATGTGTTTTAAACATTAATTTTACTTACTTACTAAATATCAGTATTTAATGTTTTAGCAAATGTTACTGTGGGTTCAACATTTACTATGATCAAATTGTGGACTTACAAGTGCAGGGGCAGTTTGCATGTTCTCCCCGTGTTGGTGTGGGTTTCCTTTGGGTGTTCCGGTTTCCCCCACAGTCCAAAGACATGCTGTATAGTCGAATTGAATAAACTAAATTGGCCTTAGTGTATGTGTGTGTATAGAGTGTGTATGGGTGTTTCCCAGTACTAGGTGGCGGGTGGAAGGGCATTCGCTGTGTAAAACATATGCTGGATAAGTTGGCGGTTCATTCTACTGTGGCAACCCCTGAAAAAATAAAGAGTCTAAGTCGAAGAAAAATAAATGAATGACTAGCAAGAACACACAGCATTGTTTTAACTTTTACAAACGATGAATATCTAATGTGTTGCGTATTTCTAGTTCATATTAGCTAAATCATTATCTAATAAATTTTACAGTAAAGTACTCACACATTTTTCATCACAACTAGAAAGCTATAGGAGATAATTGCCACCATGTTTCAAAACTGACCAATATGTGCTTTGTAAAGCATCTTGTTTCACATATGTCTCCACTGTGAAACATGAGAATAAATGTGCATGCTTACAATCTGCAATTAATTTTCTCCCACAGAAAGCCAGAGGAAATCATAAGTACACATTTTTTATCTCATAAGAGCGATTTCAGCCCTAATCTGCAGGATACAAATTTAGACTGTTCATCTGGACTAAAGCTCCGCACGCATTGGAAGTGACACTCTGCATTAAGCTTACATATGGCCTCCTGGAAGCCATGCTACACTTTCTGAAACAAGTCGCCTGTATTGTGCGCACAGTGCAGATGGAGCACTTTAATTGGCCAATGTTTTGACAGTCTCTCTTTCCAAGTTAGGCTGATGATGAAGACTCATGTATGCAAACGCCTCCCCTGGAGGACTGTGTGGTCCACAGGGACACGAGTCACACACTGAAGCAATCTAAAAAATGTCCTTTTCTTTTGCAGCATGCTGAATAATTCTCAGCAGCAGCAACACAAATAAAGAAAAACAATAAAGATTACCTTTGCATCTTGAGCTGACCTGTTCATGTGCATTTCAAGATCACTGTAAGGCACTTGAAACGCACATGAATTAAATATATCGTTTCAACTAATATAAAAAAATGCAAAAAATATATTATTAAATATATTAACATAAATATATTTTCAACAAATACTTTTATTTTAAATAAGTTTTAAATTATTTAATAAAATCAATTAACCTCATAATTGTTTGTTTTCTTTAAAAAAATGTCAAATACAAACAAAATCACATTTGTAGATTGTTTTCACATGACACATCATTGATGACACACGAATTCAGATGGATTTCACATCAATGTTTTTGTTTTATGTTGTTTATAATTGTTTAAATCTGCCAAAATAAGAAATGTCGAACAGCTTTTAAGGACTTCCAAAAAATGTTCTCATAAAGAGGAGAAAGTTCCAGAAACTGGCTGAAAAACTGAAGAAAAGGGTACATGTAATAAGGATTTATTCAATAAATCCTTGTGTACATTTTTTTTTCGAATGCGATAATACGTTTAACAGCACCAATAAATATTAGGTACAAGCCTAACTAAGTGTATTGGGCCTATATGTTAATGTGTTTTATAAAAATCAGATACAAGCACCACCACACTTATACAAAATTCAGGAGAGTATAAATAACATACCATGTAATCGCTGCAATGAAATGTCCATCTTGTTCCACAATAATCCGTATCTTTACTGGCCATTAGGTGGAATAAACAATCTTAACGTGAACTTTAAGAGGCCTAGCAGTGGTGAATGTTTGTTGATTTTAAGTTCATTGATAGAACACAAAAGAAATGCAACCCAAGCAACAGTTCTAGACAAATAGTACCCCCCCCCCCCCCCTTTTACAAAATAATTCAATAATAATGTAGTGGGCTTTTATGCTTTCATCTGTTATTTCTTCATGTCTGGAAGATATCCGTATAGGGGAAAAAAAAAAACTATAGTAATTTATAATAAACATGTTTTTGAACCACATAGTAAAGTGTATAATGTTTACACCTTTTTGTAAATTAATGCTACAGAATACTGTAGCATTGTAAACTGATAAACAGTAATACATACTGTAATGGTGTATATTGTGATAGTGTATATTGTTAACATAGAAAACTAAAGCCTACTGAATAATTTGTTTATTACCACAGTTGTGTTGTACCACAGCAACAATATAATTACCATGACAGTTTAATTCAAGTATCCTTCCAATGTAAAGACTTAAACAGGATCTACCGCTTTTGCAAATATATTTTAGTTAGTAGAAAACCCGGCCCTCTTCATGATATAAGGATCATACCCAACATTTGTGGTTATTTTCTATTTATATCTCCTTTGAAACATGGTATTAAAGGTATTAAACATGGTATTAAACAAAAACACAGACTCCGTTTCTTATTCAGTTTTTTACTTCCTGCCCTCCATCTGAATTTCATGCGTCACCAGAACCATGTAATTGAAAACGAACTTATATAATTTATACATGTGCATATAAGATTTCTGTTACTCTTAATTATTATCTAATTCATTTCTTTCGCAGTGCTTATTTTTAAATTATAGATGTTTTCTTTTTAGCCTTGAATATATTTCTGTTCAAATTATCTTTGTTTCTACCGCACTTCTTTAATGTAGAATGTGTCAGAGCAGCTTAACATTGACGTAGGTAAGAGATAAAAAAAAAAAAAAAACCTTAACAATATATTTTAGATTGTGTAACATTTCAGCAAGTCAGACAAGCAAGAGTAGTGATAGAATGCTGGTTCATATTGCATTACAAATGATTCAGTTCAGTTTAGTATAAATGCCACTGTTAAAGTCCAGTTTCATTTAATTCAGCAATATTTTCAGTAATGTTTTAAATATTTTTTCAGTAATGTTTTTTAAATATTTTAAAAATAAACAACCATAAAAAAATGTTAAGCATAAAACTTATAATTATTTTAAAATAATTATATTTTAGCTAGAATAAATTTACTAAGCTATGGGGTGCCTTGGAATGTGCACGTTTGTTCAATGAGTGATGCAGGGTCAACTTAAAACAGGGTGGGATATATTGAGGAGTCCTTTAAAAACTCTTTAAAAAAATAGCCAATAGCTTACCCAATCAGTCGTTGAGTGACAGCATCAGATTCATGATAGCTACAGTTTCTAATAGCAATACCTAGTCTGTCTAAGGCCCCGTTTACACTGTCAGTTCTTGATGCCCAATTCCGATTTGTTGCCTATATCTGATTTTTTTTGTTGCCAGTCCGTTTACAGGTTGTTTTAATTGTGGCCCATATCCAATTCATGTGTTTACACTTTCCATAAAATTTATAATGTCACGGATGCATAAAGGCGGGTTCTAGCATCTGCGCCACACTAACCAAAATGGAAGAAATTGTCTTGTTTTTAGCTCTGCTAAATATGCCAAGTGTGGTATAAGCAGTGAATGGTTCAGTCTAGATTTACCCCCACGCAGTTTATGTAATGGTATAGCCCTTATGTGTGTGTATTTAAAGATGTAGCCTTTGCTTGAGTGCACACTTAGAATAATAAAGTTGTTCTATGTGTAGCCCGCAGTGCGTGTATTAATAGCGACAAAATACAAAAGTTACAACAAGAAGTTCGCCCAAATTTAAAATGATTTTGGAGGAGGGAAAGGGCCGTCACCGCAGCTTGCACCTATGGTTTATGTATGGTGTCCTCCACTATTAAGAGGAATTTGTGGGTACGAGAGAGATCCCAGGTGTATTGGGAGCAAATTGTGGCGACTGACTTCTTTCCTCCTCCGTGTTTCCTCTGTTGTTGTTCTTAACAACGTTGGTGTCTCCACACACGCTCTTTCTTCTATGTCATTAAACCACGGAGAAGCACCACATTGTCGCAAGTTCAATAACATATGAAACGGAATGCCTCAATAAATTCGATCTGCCTGTTAAGATGACAGCCGCATTGTCACATATCCAATTTATATCTGATTTGTTTCCAAATATATAGTAGACCTGAAACCGATCTCTGAATATGCGAATGCATGTTTTTTTTTTTTTTTTTTGTGTTTACACAGCCATATAACAGATCCGATCTGTGTCACATATGAGCAAAAAATCGGAATTGGGTCACATTTAACTGGCAGTGTAAACGGGGCCTTAAATACAGCATTCGGTGCTACATCAACACACTGTCAGTCACCAGCAGGGCCAGACGGAATCTGCGGACATTTTCAGCGTGGATTTCTGCGGAATTATTTTGGGAGTATCCAGCAGAGTATCATAACTAAAACCTTAATATATTAAATAAAAAGTAACAAATTACTGAATAAAAAATGAATAAATTCAGATTTACACATTTACTCAAGTAAATAAAATAAATTAATAATGGGCTAAAAATCTGCAGAAATCTGCGGAATTGTGCCCGCGCAGATTCCGTGTGGGCCTAGTCACCAGTTATTAACTTTATATACTGTCCATGCAAGTGTTTAGAAAACTCTCTGAAAGAACGCTCAATTGCATGTGAAGAAGTGACTGATTTCAATTGTGTCTTGTAGATACTAGCATTCACTTCAAATACCAGCACTGAATTGGACAAAATATCTGATGAGAAGCTGAAGTGAACAGTGATGTCATAAACAATCACTGATCCTTATGGGTGTATGTGATAAACTGAAATGAGCTGGTAAGGTTAGGTTAAGCCTTTAAAATTGTTTTGTAAACAAAAGCGTATGGATAACCATAAACCAACATACTGATACTCACACCCAAAACAAACAAAAAACATTGATTTTGATTTCAGGTGGACTTTAAAACTTAACAAAACTGTTTTATTGCATTCTGTGGTATTGACTTGGATAAATGATTGTAAATGAGACTGTATCACTTGCACCATTAGTCTTTTCTGTTGAGCAGTCGCCTGAGAGGGAGATGATTCACCCCTGGTGCAGCGAGAGAAACGGCCACCCCGATCAATTACACACTCCCTAATGGCCGCTGTTCCACACAATCCACACACAGTAATGTCCACTGCACTGATGCTTATCCAAAGGATGAAATGGCCCTGTCTAATAAGGTGAAGGTCAGTTATAAAAAATAGAAGTGTTTTCTTTTTTCTTTTTTAAGATTTAATGCAGCTCCAAAAATATCACAAGGCCAACTTTTAAAGACAAGGCCAAATCTAGAGAAACACACACACACACACACACACACACACACACACACATATATATATATATATATATATATATATATATATATATATATATATATATATATATATATATATAAATATATATAAATATATATATATATATATATATATATATATATATATATATATATATATATATATATATATATATATATATATATATATATAGCCCCCCTTTGATTTTATTAATATTTTTTTCTTCCAGAGGAGGTCTAATTTTATTTTGGCTAGGATAAAAGCAGTTTAAATTTTTTTTTAATAAACATTTTAAGGTTAAAATTATTAGCTCTTTTAAGGTATATATATAATAACCTAACCTAGTTAAGCCTTTAAATGTCAATTTAAGCTGAATAATAGTGTCTTGAAAAATATCTTCATGGCATCATCACAGCAAAGATAAAATAATTAATAGTTAATAGAAATGAGTTACAGTGGCGCAGTGCGTAGCGTGATTGCCTCACAGCAAGAAGGTCACTTTTTCGAGCCCCGACTGGGTCAGTTGACATTTTTGTGTGGAGTTTGCATGTTGTCCCCTTGTTTATGTGGGTTTCCTCTGGGTGCTCCGGTTTCCCCCACAGTCCAAAGGCATGTGGTACAGTGAGATATAGTAAACCGGTTGGGAAAGTCTTTCAAATTATTTTCATAGTTTTAGAGGTTTATATTTCTCCAATAAAATTTGTAGTGATGCACACACTCTAAAAAAAGGTACTACATAGAACCAAAACTGGTTCTTTGGCTCGTAATCATGGGGGAACCTTTATTAGTGCTATATACAGTAACACCAATCTTTTAAAGTGCTATATAGAACCTGTCAAATGGTGCAATATAGAACTTGTCAAATGGTGCTATATAGAATCATAAAATGGTGCTAAATAGAACCACTAAATTGAGCTAAAAGGGGTGATAAATAGCACCAAAACTGGTTATTTGGCTCGTAAAAATAGCGGATCCTTTTTTGGTACTATATAACACCGATCTTTTAAGGCGCTATATAGATCCATAAGAAGTGCTACAGTATATAGAACCATAAAAGGGTGATAAATAGAACATCTAAACCGAGCCATAAGTGGTGCTAAATAGCACCAAAAGTGGTGCATTGGCTCGTAATCATAGGGGAACCTTTTTGGTGCTATATAGCACCAACCTTTTAGGGTGCTATAATGAACCAGAAGAAGTGCTATGTAGAACCAAGTTTAATAGGCACATTAAATAGAGCCTAAATGGTATGAATTCAAATTAGATGAATATATAATGAATCCAGAAGTTTTACATTTATTCAAATGCAGAAATACATTTAAACATTAAAAAATATGTTTATTCATATAACCTATCAAGGTTACAGGGAGAATTTTATTTTCACAGATCTGAACTTTTAATGTTACGAATTATGCATATCCACCAAAATCTATATAATGAGATCATTAAGACTACAAGCTAACAAAAATACATACATCAATTAAAATAACATATTATTATTGTGTGCATTCAGGATGACGAGCCTAAAAAGTGCTATAGTTTTTCTATATTTAATATTAATATTCATAGACCTATTATGTTTTTCATTTCTTCTTCCATTTGTTCTGGGTTTATAGTCATGAGATATTTTACTACTACTTGGAGATGTGAGAGTCTTAAAGTTTTTCATTGGAGAAAGCATAACAGCCAGTTTCGATCATGTGTGCCTTTCATAACCAATCACATTCATGTTTGAACAGAAACCGTAAAAATCACGAGAAGCACTGCTCTCTGCATATCTTTATTTTAAAACAGCATTTTCTTTCCTGTGTAAGCCCGAACAGATCAACCTAAAACTAATGTTTATGGGTGAATGTTGACGATTACGTTGAATCATACTCTGTTGATTCCTAAAATGATAAGCCGTTTTCCCATATAAGCACTTTATTTAAAGTAGTCAAGCCTCTCCCCTCATTGACATCCATTAAAAATGGCCTTTAACACCTTAACTCTATCCCAGCAAAGCTGTACCATTAGCTTTAGCCGTTATGCTTTTTTTGGCTGAGAACTGCATGCTTTCCTTCCATATGGTTTGTGATTGAGGTTTATTAATACACACCTTGATGTTTTTGAGTACATTATATTTGTATATTTAAGTATATTGGTTTGTTTGGTTTATTTTTATTTATGGTATTGTATGCTTTCCATTGTGTCTGGGAGTTTTATATACTTAAATTAAAGCAAAATGAATCATCTTGCTTTTTGGGCTCATTTTTAAGACTTAAACATTATTGGAAGATAAAGGATTAGGATTTATTTTAGCTTTAGTTGAATGTGATAAGGTGTATTTTATCTGTTATAAGTTTAATGTCACATTAAACAATGATATAGATGTATAATTTCTAACCAAAATGATGATGGCATAGTAAAAAAAGTTATAAACCAGTCTAATGTAATCTTCACAGAACTAAAATAAAACTGTTCAAATCTGTTAGCTTTAATTAAAACTCAATCCTAGGGTATTAAAGCACTGGTAGTAACACCCTTATCATAAAGACATACAAATTTAGAAAACAGATGTGCACAGCTCACTTTATAGCTTATACCATTCATGAATATTCATCTACAGCCGTGCAGATTAAGGGCAGCAAAAGAGATACAGGGAAATCAGTAAAGTCAATGTTGTAAAAGCTTAGTTAACGTGTGCCATATATGGAACATCACTCTAAGGACTGAGAACCCTCCAGAGCGAAATAGCTCTTATGTAATTTGCAGATGTGGCTATGGGTCAAATGACCAACATCACTTGTAATGACTGTAATAACCTGAACAGTCTATCCTGAGATGAAGCCATTTGTACATTTATTGATTCTTCATTGAATTAAATCCACAATTTCATACTACACACTGTCTGGCATGGTAAATAAGAACTAATTTCAGTCATATTGCTGTTCTGGATCCTTAAGAATTCCCTTGATTCATTTCAATCAGGACAAATTGAGCTACATTGTCATTCTGGTACATGTGTGGACGTAATAAAAATGAAATGCTGCATCACAGGGTTACAAAGCTGAAAATAAAAATGAACACAACAATGGGCGTAAGAGCAATTTTTTTAAAACCTAGAGAAAGCTAACGTACTGAAGTAGTAATCTAACCACACATAAACAAATAATAGTTGACTATAAGCCTCTCTGACACATGCAGACCTTTCCAGAAAATTACCAGCAGTTTTCTGGAAAGGTCTGTATGTGTGAACAGGTTGTTTTCGAAAATACTGGTAAAATTGTTCTGGCAATTTTCCGGAAAGAGAAGTTGTGACATTACCGGTAATTTTCCAGAATGCTGCTCTGTGTGAACACAGAAGCAAAATTGCTGGAAGAAGCGCGTTTAGAACGTGCAATGTCTACTACAGCCAATCAGAACATTCAGACGCATTCACATCTGCGCTGTTTATCAAAATAAAAGCCTTTGAATATTTTTCCAGACACATTTAGCTGCTAGATGTTAGTCAGATAATGTTTCTATGTTTCTTCTTAATGCCAACTTTGGAAAAATTATCGATTAAATGCTTATGATAAATCGCTGTTTGTTTACTTTCAAGCTCTGCTTTAGTTGCTTGACTCATATTGAATTAAAAGGACTGGGTGTGTTTATAACACCCCAATATGACTGTCTATTCACTATACCTACACAAATGTCTGTCCAAACCACTTGAAAAGTAGATTTTTCACCATAGGTGCCCTTTAAGTACTTCAAATCATTGTGGCATAAGTGGAAAACTCATTGTTACCCATACATGTGCAATTTAAGACATAAGGTTTTGTGCTTCAGAGTCACATA
This sequence comes from Danio rerio, assembly GCF_052040795.2. Lineage (NCBI taxonomy): Eukaryota > Metazoa > Chordata > Actinopteri > Cypriniformes > Danionidae > Danio > Danio rerio. Next base: position 39,344,019 of record NC_141038.1, read on the forward strand.
TAGAGTGAAGAGTGTTTGATTAATTGCAATTGTTTCGATGATTCTTACAATGGCTCATCTGATTATGAATGCCAACATGTCTTTTCATCCTCTGCATTACTGAAAAACAGACTTTTTTATAGCTCCTTCCCACCCTAACCACGAGAAAACACCATTACCTTCTTAATCCAAAATCCGAGATACCGTTTGACTCTCAGTCCTGCAGTAGTCTCAAATGAGTCATGCTTCCTGTCTCAGCCTACCATCCAGTCCTGATTATCCTTTTAAAGTGCCCCTATTGAAGACAGGGAAGTTTAATTGGCTATGCAAATAGTTGGCACACCAGACTCATTACCTACGAGGAACGCAGTAGGCTCACGATGGGAGGATGACTAAGAAACAAATTGGCATTTTCAAGCCTCACAAGCTTTTCTCCCTAAATACAAAGGCTCTAGATAGACTGTGGAGGGAGAAAAAGAAAATCAGCCATTCTTTTTGTTGCTAGAAGAAGTGCTAGCTCCTTGTTTTGTAATTCCCTCTAGTCGGAGTCGGGTTTTGTAGCTCATTTATAGTGACTGCAGTGGTGTAAAAAGCATAGAAGCAGCACGGGGTGTGCAGGGTATCCCCATGCTAACTTTAACGCTCTCTGTCTTTAACACCAAACATTAGCATGTCAATAACAGCACAGTATGCTCCAGAAGACATAGGGGGATTGGTTTAGTACAGCACGAGGCTGTCGATAAACCAGCCGCTTTTACCTCAGAATTCCCACTGACATGTTTTCATCCTAGACAAATCGATTGGTTTTGTGTTGATCTCATTTAGCATTTATGGAACAATTGAACAGCATTAATCCTGCACACCCCTCGTCATTAAACCACATGGAGCCTTTCAGTCAACATGTTCCGTCAAATAATTTTGTAAGTCCATCCAGTGGTCTTGGCAAATGTTGTCCAAACCATAAATCCAACAGAGCAGCAAGTTCACATGCAGTCAAAGGATTATTTTGTGGTTGGATGAAAAAAAAAAAAAGTTTGTTCTGGCTGTGGATGGTGTTCAAATCCCTTCTCTCGACCAGCAATGTAGGTGCTCACTTCTCAGGAGAAAAATTACCACCAGCTGCTCAATCCTCCTTTGTAAACATCATTTGTGCAACTGATGGACCTTAATGAGATTTCTCCGACATTCATTAAGCTGCAATAGCCATTTCAAGAGCACATGTGCCCTGCATCTCACAACTGAGAGAGTGGACACCAGACACCAGGAAATTTCAGATAAAATCATCCCAGGCTCATTCTAACGTAGGCTATATACATTTCTGGAGAGCGGCAAATACATCCCAGGAGTTACGTTTTTCGCAGTTTTTGTTTTCACGTAAAACCACCAGAGGCCTCTGACGACTGACTGTTGACTGACTGAATGACTGGCTGACCGATCGACTGTCCCACCCTCCCCCTTTCCTAAACCCAACCACTAGTGTTTTCAAAAGCACAGATTGACGTGCCCACCCACTTTCCTAAACCCATCCACTAGTGTTTTCAAAAGCACAGATTGACGTGCCCATCCACTTTCCTAAACCTAATTGCAGTTTTAAAAAGCAATCCAGAAAAAGAAAAGCCCTCACTTGATTTTTGCCACATTCTCACCCTGTTATTTACTTGTTATTTTATTTTTTTGCTTCTGTTTTTGTCTTACCTGCTTTCTGGAACTGTTCTTTGCCTGACTTGAACCCATCTTGGCAACTCCTCTCTGCATCTCTAATGGCGAGCTAACTGGACAAACTGGTAGAAGTGGGAAAGCTGTCCATACGGAGGTAAGCGGTCAGCTGGTAAGCGTGAAAAGGGACAGCATCATACCACCATGTAGCGTTCGTTTTTAAGGACAAAATGCAGCCATATGTACTTCTGGCTACATAATATGCAATCTTCAGAACTCTATATAGGGCTACGCTTTCAGAATGAGCCTATGTTGGTTGAAAGAGGCCAAGTAGACAAATAAAATAAAATCTAAATTAGAAAGTGTGAATTTGCTTCTTAATTTGTGGCCTCAAAATCAATAGTCATCTGTAGAGATGTTGCTCTGAAGCTGAAGTTCTGTTTTATTGGCCAAAGTTTAGCCTGTGCAACAATAGAATACTTTTTCTGGATTATTTAGTTTAGTCTGTATTAAATATAGAATTTATGAAACTGCTGCCACCCTATCGTCTTTTTTTTCTGACATTACTAAGCATAGTAGCTTGCTATGCTTTCCAGGTCAGTCAATATTTTGGTGGAGGCTCCTTTTACATTGTGACACTGTAAAAATGTTCTATTTTGGCAAATTGGTTGTCTGATTTGCTAGTTCTATTTGTATGTTTTCAAAAAATTTACTTACAGTAAGTCAGGGCTGTGCGATTTGGGGAATAGAATATCTAATAGAATATCTAATTGTGATTATTGTTTATTTTTTGGACAGATATTGCGATTTGTGATTTGATTTACAATTAAATTTTGTAGTCAATCTCCAGCTCAATGGGGTATATGCCGAAGCATGCTAATAGGACTTTTAATTTGTTAATTAGTTAAGCGTTTTAATTAGTTAAGCGCTTCCGGTGAACTGTTTGCCATTGCAAAAATGCGTTTAAGATCTGTTTTCTTTCAAATTTAGCGATTTCCACTGGCTGAGTGATATCCAATATAAAGTGGGTCTCAGATTGTACAAGAAGCACTGCATTAAATTACATTTTCCCCTGCCATGTCTTAAAAATAAAAGCATTTATTTTACCCCAATATTCAAAGGTGCTTTTTGGCTTTTTGTCTCGATGTACGCTTGAGCAACTAAATGAATGCCAGAGTCTATTTAACTGATTGTATTTTAACTACATTACAACAGCAATGCTGTAAAAGGTATTGTTTAAAATGGAAAAAAAAACTAACAATGACAGGTAACCGGAAGTTTGTCAGTTTATCACAGCACTAGCTCGGCATATACCCAATAATCTGTAAGCCGTGGCAACAATTCTGCAACAGCTTTTAAAAATGACCTGTTTTTGTTTGGTGCCTGTAATTTTAAAACCAAAATATTCTTATATTACACATGCTGTTTTTCTTTGATATTAACTCTATTATCTTAATATCTTAATGTCTATTAATTGCTTCTGAAGCAGCAGATGCCATAATCCGACTTGTCAGAGATTTCCTGTTTGCTTTCTTTTTTTTATTGTGGCAGTAGTTCGATCGCACAATGCTAATTGGGCAGAACAAATGTGTGCTCACTCAATTGGCTAGTAGGACTCACACAGCCAGCAGTCACACATTTTCTCTAGGTGTGGGAAATTAAACAATATATATACATTTCATGTTGCAGTCTCTTGCGATTAAACTAATCGCAAAGTTTCAAATTGCGATTTGATTTCAATTAATCACACAGCCCTAGATACAAAAAAAATTTACTAAGCCTAATAAGTTTTAAATTTATGAAAGACCATATAAATGAGGATAGTTTCAACCAGTTTTTAAGGTTATAATCAACCGAAGGCACGCTATCAATGAGAGGTCTCCATATCTAGTTATTAACCTGTAGATTTCCAAAATAGGCCCGTTGGAAATATGTGCTTCCACCTCTATTTTTGTGAAACTGCAAAAACACGATGCAGTTTTTAGGTAAAATGAATGCTTCAAGGCAGTATAATGTAACATTTACAGGAGCATATAATCAATGAATGAAAAATTATTTTGTGAAGATATTTGCACAACAATAAATAAATACTATAAAACAACTTAACATTGTTTCTGTGATGAAATAGTCACTTAGTAATCATAAGTGTGTCTGTTTCATAAAGTCTTTGTTCACAAAACAACAAAATCATTGAATGGTACATCTAGTCAAAAATCACACTTAAAATCCTGAAGTGTGTGGTCAACCTTATGTTTTTATGAGTCCTTATAAATTGGTACCTACAATTGGTCATAACATAAATACATTTTAACAGGCTTTGTAGGAAAAAAAAATCCTATTGTTTATTTTAAAATAAAAATAACTGTTACAATGTATGAATTGCAGCCCTGATTTGAAATCAGTTTTCTCTTGTTCAACATGGAGAACTTGTGGGAACAACTAGAACACAAACAAAATCTAATTGGGGGACTTTTTTCAACCTCATGAGAACGTCCTAATCGCACAGCTTCCTATTTAAATGAATGTATTTCACCCACAAAACTTTCGCTTCTTAAAAGGCAAAAAGTTCTACTTGCAAAACGTTTATCATAGTCTGCTTCTTGTTTCAAAAGATCTGCTGGGCAAGCTAAAGCAGAGCTACTATATCTACTGTGCAATTACAGAAAATATCTGACTGCAGAATGCTGCTACTAACCAATCAGGATGAAATATTTCAGAGAACCATGTAATAAACACACATACTCTCTCAGGGCAGTGTTTGAATTAGCAAGCCAAAGCAGAAAATAGTCCTCTGAGAATAAATCTTAGTAGGATATTAAATTGCCGTTTGAAAGGTAAATGAAAGTGGCCAGTGGCATGTCTCCCAGTTTCAGAGATTCACTGTTCTTTCAGAGTCAAAAGCTGGCGAGTTTGGCTCAGATCTGCTCAAAGTGTGAGCTCCTGCAAGCTCAGTAGCTCATAATGGTGTCTGCACACATCACTAATGTTGTAAATTCCACAATGGTGACCGTGATGCGTAACCTATTATAATGGATCTGCATAATATTCATTTTTCTACATTTCAACAGGCTCACTAGCCTAGTACCATTGTTCATATTGAATTACATTCAGTTTCACTTTAGTTTTTTTTTTTTACCTTTGAGAATTACAGTTTTATTAAAAACAGCCTTGTGCTAAATCTGTACTGTAGTAAAATTTCCAAATAGAGTAATTAAAAATACTTGCCTGTAGCAATACTTATGCTAAATATTCTGTTTTGCTTATTTTGCAACATTAACTAATACCTTAAATCCAACATTAAACATGCTGCCTATAGGCAGAATAGGCAATTGCCTACGGCCTCGGGTTTGAAGGCGAGCAGCAAAATACTGTAATCATCGTCTATTAAATATTCTGTCATTCATTCATTCATTCATTTTCCTTCAGCTTAGTCCCTTTATTCATCAGGGTTTGCCATAGCAGAATGAACCGTCAACTTATCCAGCATATGTTTTAAGCAGCGGATTCCCTTGCAGCTGCAACCCAGTACTGTGAAACATCCATATACACACATTCACAAACGTACACTACGGCCAATGTAGTTTATTCAATTCAACTATTTTGCATGTGTTTGGACTGTTTGGGAAACCAGAGCACCTGGAGGAAACCCACGCCAACATGGAAAGAATATGCTAACTCCACACAGAAATGCCAACTGACCCAGCCGGAACTCGAACCAGGGACCTTCTTGCTGTGAGGCGACAGTGCTAACCACCTTCATTCACTTTTAGTGAAACCAATTAATGTCACTGTGGTAAAGCTGATCCCACTATCTTTAGTAGATAGGCTATGGTATGATCAAAAAGCTAAAAGCAGAACTTGGTGATTGACTGTAATGTAGACTGTTATAATAATTATAATAATTTTTTAGGAGTTTTTAACCTTTATTTTATACAATGGTGGAATGTAAAGCATTGGGAACAAAGATAGGGGAAGGATCGCAATAAGACCTCAAGCCTTTGGACCTCAGTGATTTGTGTCGACACACTAACCACATGGCTATTGGCACAGACAATAGCTGCGTCTCAAATGACACACTATGCACTCATCCACTATGCACTTCTACACGTTAATGTTTTTTTTTTTTTTTTTACCAAGCAGAAATTCGAACAGTTTCCCTGATGATGTTTGACGGTTGTCAAATCAGTGAATTAAATGACCAAACTATCAAATATTACCTGCCATGAGTATGACTGCATTCATTTTAGGGAGGAGCTATAATCACTCTCGTAGGAGAATTTTGCTTTCACAATCCAAAATAAATAAAGTTATCCAACATGTGCGCCCGATTCCTCTGCCCCTTCCGTTATGTAAGCAAAACTGAGTGCGTGAAGCATTACACACTTAATTTTAGCGACTGAATGAGTGCATCATCTGGCTAATTAAAGTGCTCTTATTATTTTTAGAGCTTTCAGTGTGTACGCACTACTTACACTATTTATGCTACAAAAAGGCGTAGAATAGTGCATAAGTATATCGCTTTGGGACGCAGCTAATGTAATGTTTTGAAAAAAAGAAAACTAGCCAGGTGTTGGTCAGTTGACTTTTAATGGTGTATCATTTGCGAGTTTTAGCCTGTTCACAATAATAAAGACTTGAATTTCAAATTGACTAAATATTTTTACATTGCTAAATGTAATGCATTACATTTACATTGCACTATTTTCTATGAGAATAACAATGTGACCGAGAGAGCTAAACATACTGCAATTTAAAAAAGCACAAGCAATTATAAAAACACCAGCAAATTAAGAAAAGATCTTCATCTATTTGACAGCACACCGACTGCAAATACTCAAAACCCATACAGCACGCAAAAACGTGCTGCGTGTTCACTCAACGCAAACAAAATACGAAAATTAGCTGCATTTTCTCACAACACTGAAATAGAACGGAACACAATGAAAATTTTTAAGGGGACCCTGAAATGTTTGTGCCATGACTAGTGCTAAGTGAAATAGGTGATCTTTGGAAGGTGAGTTATTTTAATTTTTAATTTTAACATCCTGATTCCCTTGACTTTTATTAGCCTAAATAACCATAATCCATCACGTTTTCTTAATTTGTTTGCGCTGTGAGGATTTGCAACACGTGAGCTGTCAAACTGATGATCATTTCTTAATTGACTGTTGTTGTTTTTTTTTTTTTTTGTTAATGCACGTGTTTTCTTAAATTGCAGCACATTGAACTCTCAGCCATCGTTGTAGAATAGGTTTATTTGTTTTTTTCAAAACTGCAAGCATGTCTATGTTTTCCACATATTGGCATCAGAGACACATAATATATATTTTGTTGCTCACAGTGAAAACAACTGGAACTGACAAAACCCTGCATAAATAATGAGATAAAGTAGTATCAAAATGGCAGACTCATCTGGGTCAGTTGGCATTTCTGTGTGGAGTTTGCATGTTCTCCCTGCGTTCACGTGGGTTTCCTCTATGTGCTCCGGTTTTCCCAACACAATCTCATGGCAATTCATAACTTTTTGATTTAGTGGCTAATTCGTATAATTTAATTCATACAATTTAGTACGATTTGCTCATCACCCAATGACGGTTGGGGTTAGGGGTGGGGTTAGGTGCCACCCCTCCTTTTTAAAATTGTACATTTTCATATGACTGAACTCGTACGAATCAGCCTCTAAACTGACAAAACGTAAATTACTTACGTTTCCTCATGGAATCAGGCTGTTTTCCCCCACAGCCCAAAGACATGCGGTCCACGTGAATTGGGTAGGCTAAATTGTATGTAGTGTATGAGTGTGAATGAGTGTGTGTGGATGTTTCCCAGAGATGGGTTGCGGCTGGAAGGACATAAAAACGTGCTGGATAAGTTGCCGGTTCATTCAGCTGTGGCGACCCCGGATTAATAAAGGGACTAAGCCGAAAATTAAATAAATGAATGAAGGGATAAATTAATGTATCAAATTGGACTGTAATTAAAATTCGGCCATTATTTGTAGAAATAAAATCAGACCAAACTAATCAAATTGATGGGTTTTAAAGTAGTTGGATTCAAGATGTGACCACACAAAACTCCACTCAAGCATAGCTCTTTTTTTTAAGCATACAGTTGAATTCAGAATTATTAGCCCCCCATAATTATTACCCCTCCCCCATATTTCCCCCCCTAATTTCTGTTTAACATAGAGAATGTTTTTTAAACATCATAGTTTTAATAAATCATTTCTAATAACTAGTTTATTTTATCTTTGCCATGATGACAATACATAATATTTTAATCGATATTTTTCAAGACACTTCTATACAGCTTAAAGTGACATTTAAAAGCTTAACTGGGTTAATTTTGTTAAATTAGGCAGGTTAGAGCAAGTTATTGTATGTTGTTGTTTTGTTCTGTAAACTATCAAAAAATATGTATTATAGGAGCTAATAATATTTAATTCAAAAAGGTTTTAAAAAAAAAATTAAAACAGCTTTTTATCAAGCGAAAATAAAACAAACAAGATATTCTCCAGAAGAAAAAATATTATCAGACATACTGTGAAAATTCCCTTGCTCTGTTAAACATCATTTAGGAAATATTTTAAAAAGAAAATAAATTAAAGGGGGGCTAATAATTCTGACTTCAACTGTAAATATTTTATGCTGATAAAAATTGCGGCACTTTTATCAAGATATAAAACAATGCATGCGGCTGAGCACACAGTATTCATTTGAAAACATATATCAAATAAAAATAAATTTGTTTGGATGAAAGCTAAGCAAACCTAGATAAAATTTATTTTTATTTTTGTTTTATTTTATTTATTTATTTTTTTTGTGCAGACAAAAAAAGAAAAAAAAAGAATCAAGAGAACTGAACTATTAATTAATGATCCACAGGTGTAATAATCATTTGTGTCAAAAGGTTATTGTGCTACTACTGTGCTCTGCTGTTTTATTATAGCTGAGAGAACATTTTTGGTATTAAAACATATTCCCAATGACCTTTGATTGAAAATATCACAGTGAACACATCGCATCATTCAGCGAACACAGCTAAAATTAACCTGCATTAAAAAGAAATTCACCCATGAGCTCAAACGATAACCGACTTCCTACATCAGAGTGAAAGAGCACAGTCTAATTCAAGCCTGAGAGGTTGAACAAATCCATTTTATAACTGTTAATTAAAGCTCAAAACAAGAGTGTAGTGTCCTCTTATTGATGAAGCAATGTTGAATATCTTGCTAAACTGTTAACATACAGTACTAAATACAATCTAGTTTCATCAGCATATCTGTCAGATACATGCAAGGTCTGTTACAGGTCACAGTCCTGCTCAGCAAAAACAAAGCACAGAGGCAGCTGAAAACAGCACAGTGTCGCATTAGACAATGCCCAGCATGTTTTTTTTAGGCGCTGATGCGATCTGTAATGTTCTGCCTAGATTATAACACGAAAAGATGAGCGATATTAATTTCTAACAGCATGCTCGACAACACACAACAGCTTTAAAGAGGCTATCTGTAACTACTTTAGCTATAGCGGGTCATTAGAGGAACGACTACAACAAGCAACCCGATGACAAACACAAACCTCTTTCTGCAGTTCAAGTGGTGTTGCTGCACAGTTATAAATGCTGTTTTTAAATGGAGAATTCGTGGCTTTGTTCTATTTTCAATTTCACAGAGATGAGATAATACGACAAATGCTGATTAGCAAGCATTACTGATGGCACTCGTAAGGCCACGGTTAGTCTAATGAATGCAAATGACATGAATAATATTGTTTTAAATTAGAATTAAGTCAATTATATTGTGAAATGGTAATAAGTCAAATCTTTTAATCGGAAAATGTTTTAATCAGTTGAAAAATTTAGTGACTATTATGTTATTAACATTAAAAATTAGACATGCGCTCAGTTATTCCAAGAGGCCAAAAAAATGGAATGTGACACACAGCAGTGTGTTTTTAATTCTTGCATTCTTAAATTCTTTGCACATTCACATAATACAATTGCTTTGGGAGCTGACTTGTCAAATCGAAGTTTGTAACAGAATAAAAAGACCTGATTATTTTTATTTTTTTTATTTTAATATAATTTTTTTTTTTTTTTTTGGCATACCACTGTCTATATGTATTCTAAATTCCCCTATTTTCTGTGAGAATAGGGTTTCAATGACCATAAAAGGCAAGCAGGTCTATTTTTCCAGAAGATGGCATTGGAGAAACATCATCCAGTTGAAGTCAGAATTATTAGCCCCACTTTGAATTTTTTTCTTTTTTCAATATTTCCCAAATCATGTTTAACAGGGCAAGGAAATTTTCAAAGTATTTCTGATAATATTTTTTTCTTCTGGAGAAAGTCTTATTTGTTTCATTTTGACTAGATTAAAAGCAGTTATTATTTTTTAAACACCATTTTAAAGACAACATTGTTAGCCCCTTTAAGTTTTTTTTTTTTCAATAGTCAGCGAAACAAACCATCATATATATACCTTGCCTAATTACTCTAACCTGCCTAGTTAACCTAATTAACCTAATTAATATGTTAAATGTCACTTTAGGCTGTATAGAAGTGTCTTGAAAAAATATCTAGTATAAAATTATGAACTGTCATCATGGCACAGATAAAAGAAATCAGTTATTAGAAAAGAGTTATAAAAACTCTTATGTTTAGAAATGTGTTGAAAAAAATGTTCTCTGCATTAAACAGAAATTGGGGAAAAAAAATAAACAGGGAGGCTAATAATTCAGGGGGAGGGGGCTAATAATTCTGACTTCAACTGTATATTTTGTTGATCACAGTAAAATGACTGGAACTTACAAAACTCTGCATTAACATTAAGATAAATTAATATGTAAATATTGATTTATAAATGTATAAAAATGCAATGTTATAAGGTTTCTAGACAAGAAAAATAAATGAATGAATGAATGAATGCATAAATAAACGTATAAATAAATGAATGAATAAATGAATGAATGAATTACTGAACGAAAGAATGAATGAATGGATAAATGAATAGAACACAGTTAAATTAATGAAACTGTTTTAAATAATATTCTTTTAAATGAAAACTAAAGGCTGATTTATACTTCTGCATCAAGCGTATGTGTATGGTTCGATCTTCGCTTGGTCACATAGCCCTCGCCGTGGCTGACACCGATGCTGACGCAAACCTTTCAAAAAAAAGAGCAAGCTATGAGATTGGTCAACTTGGTAGCTGCAGGGTTCATGCGGTCATGGAAAACCTAGAAAAGTAATGGAATTTTGACATAAGTTTTGGAAAACAGAAAAACCCAAAATGTTCTGGAAACATCATGGAAAACAGATATCTGTATACTTTAATATAGGTTAGTTGTCTTAACCTTTTTCTGTCCTTGGCCAATTAAATACTCTTACAATACTAGTACAGTGTAAGCATTGTCTAAATAAATTTTACATAGATGTAAATATAAATTGCTCTAGATGGAAACTTTAGTTTTGTGTTTACCTTAAGATTAAAGTTGTTGCTCATTCAGAGGTGGGAACCTGTGGACGTGCGAGTTTTAGCTACAGTACTTGTACATTCAGAATACGACTGTCACAATATGTTTTTTTTTTTTTTTGTACGATATATAGCACCAGAATATATAGTGATAAACAGGATTATTGTCATTTTAAGAACATTTTATGCCACTCATTATATAATGCCAGAATGACAATATAATATTGTCACAATGCAAGAACACTCTTTCAAAGAACACATCATATTTTATTCTTAACAAAATTCAATTTTACTATAGTCATTTTGACTGTTTAATAATTAGGCATTGAAATCAGAATGTGAAAACACATAGCCTAAATAAATAATAATAAATTTTAACAAAATAGTGCAAGGTAAAAAGGTAACAGGGGCTTCAATATCTGCTACCAGATATATTTTCTGTCGTCAGACACCCACATGAGAATATACTAGTAATTTATAGTAAATACTATAATGTTTTTTTAACAATACTGACACTGAAACCTTCAATAGAATAAGAGATGTTGCTAAAATGTTGGTAGAATTGTTCTTTATGTACGGGCGATATATATTTCTTCACTAAAAATGATTGAGGTCATGTTCATGTATTATGCGATAAGTTTATTTATATTGATTATTGCTACAGGCCTCATTTAGAAAAAACAAAACACCTGTGGAGAAACTCGATACAGAGGAACATAACATAACCTACTGCCAGCTAGCATTTTAGAAGTCTTATTGCAGAGCAATACAAATAGCATGCAGAAGTATATATGCACAACTACATGCAATGCATGCACTGTGGGTCACAGCGATTGTTTGAAGCAGAAGTATAAACCAGCATTTAGTCAGTTATATCTCAAAATGCTAATGAGTAATTATTTTATTCTGGAAATATTTTAACCAGTTGTAATATTTAGTGACTATAATATTAATAATATTAATAATAATATATAATAATATAATTAATAATATTGACAAACAACAATGTGTCTTTATTTGCGCTTTAAGCAGAACTGAATTCCCCATATGGCAGCTAAATCATTAAGGCCAGATGCTCTGCTGTGTCAATCCTGTTTCATAGCATAAGAAGGACATGATTGCAGACTCAAATTAAACATGAATGCACATGGTGTCCAGAGGTGAAACGGTCATGGTCACTATACAGTGAATCTATAGGATTATAAAACGTGATTGGTCTCAGATATTTCACAGCAGCTGCTGGCAGACGGAAGGGCACAGGTGGAGACGGGGCTCGGTGTCAGGCCTGCTGTTCCAGAGGACAGACATGGAGGACAGATACTTAGCAGAATTAGATTCACTAAATGGAGACTTTATTGTTTTTAAAGGTCATTTGCTTATTATCCCCTCATGGCTCCCGGTGCTCCTTTTGCATTCTCATCAAGAACGCTGTAAAGTACACAGTGACTATAGATTTTCAGGAAAGTGACAATAGATAGGATTTGTACTCAGAACGTACAGTTCACTCTGGGATTGAGAAATTCTTTCTTTTTTTTGTGCTATCCATTATTTCAAAGTTCAAATTGACATGCTTTTAGAGTGTCTGTTCCAATCCACTGCATTCTGCCTCGCCGTTTTTGAAAGCAAGAACGTGACCTGTATGAATGACCCCAGCTAATTTTACCTGTTCTTGGTAAACAAGGTTTTGTGAACTATTTTCCAGCTGACTGGATATATGTTTCATGTTTGTCATTTTGCACCCTGGTGTGCATGGACTTCCATTAGGTGTCAAAAATAGAATATCTGTTTAAAAAATATGTTTAGCCTTTTCTCATACGGTAGGTTTATATATTTTGGACTGTTTTTTGAGCAATCATGTTCATTATAATGTCAAAGGAATGTATTTAAATCATTCAATCATTCATTTTCTTTTCGGCTTAGTCCCTTTATTAATGTGGGGTTGCCACAGTGGAATGAACTGCCAACTTATCCAGCACATGTTTTACGCAGCGGATGCCCTTCCAGTCGCAACCCATCTCTGGGAAACATCCATACACACTCATTCACACTCATACACTACAGACAATTTAGCCTACCCAATTTACCTATACCGCATGTCTTTGGACTTGTGGGGGAAACCGGAGCACCCGGAGGAAACCCACGCAAATGCAGGGAGAACATGCAAACTCCACACAGAAACACCAACAGACCCAGATGAGGCTCGAACCAGCGACCTTCTTGCTGTGAGGCGACAGCACTGCCTACTACGCCACTGCGTCACCTGTATTTAAATCACTAAAAAGTAATAGTGTTGTTGTAAATGAAAGGGTTAGTTTTGCCCTAAATAAAAATAATGTTATTAATTACGCACATTTATGTCGTTTTAATCCTGAGACCTTTGTTCAACTTCAGAACACAAATTAAAATGTTTTAGATGAAAGCTGAGTGCTCTCTAACGCTCCATAGATATCAATGGTTTAGTGACATTCAAAGTTCAGAAAAAGAACGAAAACATTGGCAAAAACATTATTCCATTTGACTTTAGTTGTTTGAACTCTCCAAGAACAAGAACAGCGTTCGCCAGTGACTATGTTTACATGGACATCAGTTATCAACTAAATTGCTTTAATCTAATTAAGAGAATAATAAGACTTAGGTGTTTACATGAGTTGCTTTTTGAGTGTTACTTTGTTAACAAATGTTATAGCACATAATTCGATTAACATCATTGTGCCACCACGCTATGCGCATTTCTTCCGGAGATTCATGTAATTTCGGGTGTTTCATTTTTAATTTGTCGACTTTAACTGCAGTTTGGTACTTTCACTTTCATTCACGAACATTTCATGTGCGCCCTCCGTGACAAACTAGATATTGGATGCAACTATGAACTGCTGGAAGAGTTTTAATGAAAGTTCATACCCCATGCTAAATGGAAGAAAAAAACTCTCATTTCACGATACAGGTCTGTGGTCTGCACTGACTGTGTAGGTGCAGAAAGTGTCAAACAGCTGCGCGTGTGCGTGCATTTATTATACGCGTGTGCGTATATTTGCACACATTTTCATAAGTCAATAAATAGACTGATGATGGGCTCAAAAACTTGTGGATATCTGCAGAGTTTTCTGTGTGGGCCTATACCCGTCGTTAAAAAAAGGTGAGCCATAAAGTATGAATGGATGAAGATGTTTTGGCACATGGAGCGTGGGCGTCCACGTGACACCCCCGCTGAGGAAATAGCCTGGCATCCTTGAATTAGCTTCTTAGCTTTTCTGCTACTACGAGCTGAGCTCTTCTGGGGGTAACAGCTGTTGTCCCTGGGGGTGTTATGCTTCTGTAATGGGAGTGTGTTTGTGTGTGTGTGTGTCTATGTAGCTCGACTAAAGTGGGCCAGAGATGGCAGCCAAACACAAGCTCAAAGCCCCCCGGTGCCGAATTTAAGAAGGCAGAATAACAGCCCAGCCTGAGGCCTGGCAATCTGTTTTCCTGCCTTTCTCCTCTCTTCCTCTTTTCCTATTCTGTTTCTCAGCTGTTCATTAGCTGTCCATTGAGAGAGAGAGCTATGGGTGTTAGCGCTATACTCCGGGCACTGCTTGCTGGTAAAGAGCTGATCTGACCATAGCGATGTGTAACTCTCTGTGGCGGCGTCGGGATGAATGAATAATGCAGCCATGGTAGCGTCACTCAGGGAACAATTGCGCTGGTTAATATTCATGGCATGGAGATTCAGATGGCGTTGTGAATCGCTTTACAGTCTTTCGAGAGCTTAAACTCCGCCAGCAAACTAGCCTAGCCTGTGTGACACAAGCGAAAGCAGGTTTCCGTGTGGGTTTACAGTGGAAAATGGAACATAACACTTGCAGGTTGAATCGGATTGTTTGTCTGCAACATGAACAAATTATTCACATGTTAGCAAGAAAGACTGAGTGTGTGAACTGTGTGTGTGTGTGTGTGAGTGAAACAGGGAGAGGGAGGGCAGGAGTGCCCGCAGCCAGCAGCTCTGGCCTAGTGCGCTTTCAAATGCCAACGTCAGAACTGTTTTCAGCACTGAGAATTATTTTACCCACAGGACGTCGAAATAGTCTTGAAATCTGCTTAATGTTGAATTCCTTGCGACCGCGCTGATTTATCAGAGGAGTTGATGATGTTTTTGGCTTGTATTCTTTGCCCCTGTCCCTTTGGCATTCTCGAGCGCTCAATGATCACACGAGTTATAGTAAGTCATTCAGGGATTTTGTGGCTTGCTGGCCTGAATATGTAGCATGAATATTCTGTTTGTGAGTCTTTATTATTGTTGAGGGGGAAATACAAGGCACTAGTGCTGCGGTATGTGCTGACACCTCAGAGCAGAGTGCAGGCTAAAAAATCTCTGAGTGAGTATGAGAGCTCCCACGAGAGAGACAGCTAAGCTGCAAAGTTCACCAGGTAGCACAGCTTTTTATATGTAGTGTAATACTGCTATTTTTTTTATATGATAACATTTAAACAAAAGATGATCTGTTCGATTTAGCTTCATTATTTTAATTAACCCCTTCAGACCTGAATTATGTTCCAAATTTCAGAAAAATGGGATGTCATGTGATTTCCATTGTAATCGATGCAGGGTCTGAAGGGGTTAAACCTGTAACTAGATAAACAATGGCCTCAGTATGCGTTCTTGCGTCCTCGTGTTCATCATCAACCGCCAAAGTTCAATTCCAAAACTCAAGGCAGCAAGAATGGAGGACGCGTAAAAGTTCTTGGATGTGTTTCTGATATCGAGGATGCATCGAGGCAGATTTTTGCCAAACTTCGCTCGAGAAGTCCCTGAAGTCATTATGGCTGAATGAAGATAGGGAAAACTCAGCGTTTTATATATATTTAATATTAAAGTTTAGAGATATAACTTATTTGTCTCAGGAGTTTCCCTAAATGAGATGGTGATAGTAAACATTATCATTTATAAAGGCATAAACACATTAAGGGTGTTTATTTGCTGAAATTCTTATTAGAATTACTTTATTTGTATTGTGCAAAGTATATTTGTAAGGTAACAATAAATCGTTGTATGAAAGCTGTAATGTTTAAGTAGTTTTCCATTAAAAGCGCGTAAGATCATGTGATCATCAGAAAGAATACAGCATCTCATTTACCAAAAGACATGTTCTCTGTTCTTACGGTCTCCCGAGTACGTTCTTTCAAGGTAACTGGTCTCCATTCGTTCTCAGTGTTCTTGTCATTGAGAAACAGCATCTGTGTATCTTAATAGGCTTTGTTTATTGGTGTTTTAACACTTGGTTTGATTAAATTGAAAATGTTGCGATTGCTCAGTGTCTTTCATTTCGTTTGAATAAAAGTGCACTCTAACATTCAAATCCTGGTGCCAAAACAAGTGAAACTCTCGATTCACTTTTATGTAGTTTGACTGAAATAGGAATTTATTACAGACTAACGATGTCTAAACAGAAAACAACCCAGAAATATCACATCACTGAATTAAAAAGGATGCTCAAGCAAAGCTGATTTTTGCTTGTCATAGCACAGTGTTACCCATAATAGATTTAGTCAGGAATCGGAAACATGTTACCATGCAGAAGATCTTAGTTTGCTGCTCTTTTGACTCCTTCATACATTTATTAGCTCTTCTCCACTGTTAAAAATACCATCACATATACATAAAATGAGCATCATTAGTGCAGCACACAGCGTTGTTTTGAAAGTTCTATTGTAAAATATGAAGCTTTATTAATAGTTTGTATCATTATGGTTAAAAAAACATACACTTTTAATGATAAGCATACACACACACACACACATATATATATATATATATATATATATATACACAGTTAAAGTCAGAATTATTAAACTTTTAATTTTTTTTTTTTTAATATTTCCCAAATGCTGTTTAACATAGCAAGGAAATGTTCAAAATATGTCTGATAATATTTTTTTTTTCTTCTGGCGAAAGTCTTATTTGATTTATTTAGACTAGAATAAAAGCTGTTTTAAATTTTTAAGGTCTAAATTTTTAGTCCCTTTAAGCATTTTTTTTTTTTTGACTGTCTACAGTACAAAGTAGTCTACAGTAACCTGCGTAGTTAACCTAATTAACCTAGTTAGGTATTAAATGTCAATTTAAGCTGCATAGAAGTGTCATAGAAATATAGGTAACACTTTACAATAAGGTTCATTAGTTAATGCATTTACTAACATGAACTAATCATGAACAACACATGTACAGCATTAATTAATCATAATTGAACATTTACTAATGCATTATTAACATCCAAGTCCATGCTTGTTAACATTAGTTAATACACCATGAGTTAACATGAACTAACAATGAACTACTGTATTTTCATTAACTATTGTTAACTAATATGAACAAATACAGTGGTAAATGCATTGTTCATTGTTTGTTCATGTTAGTAAATGCATTAATTAACATTAAATAATGAACCTTATTGTAAAGTGTAACCGAAATATATACTGTTGAAGTCAGATTTATTATCTCTCCTTTTAATCATTTTTTTTTTATATTTCCCAAATGATGTTTTACAGAACGAGGAAATTTTCACCGTATGTCTGATAATATTTTTCTTCTAGAGAAAGTCTTATTTGTTTTATTTAAGCTAGAATAAAAGTCGTTTTTAATTTTTTAAAACCATTTTAAGGACAAAATGATTAGCCCCTTTAAGCTATATATTTTTTCTAATAGTCTACAGAACAAACCATCGTTATACAATAACTTGCCTAATGACCCTAACCTGCCTAGTTAACTTAATTAACCTAGTTAAGCTTTTAAATGTCACTTCAGGCTGTATAGAAGTGTCTTGAAAAATTTCTAGTAAAATATTATTTACTGTCATCATGACAAAGATAAAATTAATAATTTATTAGAAATAAGTTAATAAAACTATTATGATTAGAAATGTGTTGAAGAAATTTTCTTTCCGTTAAACAGAAATATATAATTTTTTGTTCATTCCAGGCCAAACAAACTAGAATTTTGCATGATGTATTGGACAGACTATTGCTGAAATGAGTCCGATGAGAGGTGATGCATGAGACAGACCAAACAAACTAGCCAAACATCCGGCTGTCAGCATTAAGCTAGTGTTGTTCGGATTGAGTTATAAGAGAGATATAAACGACAATCAAAAAGCTTGTTTAATAGCATAAACCAGTGGTGATTCAGAATGATTTAGAATAATCATTGCAAAGTCAATAATTAGAGGTCTTTCCCTAATCTCATGTAGAACAGAACACCTGCTTTCAACGCCCAATCAATTCTCAATTTGATCAAATCAAGCCGTGCCCCATTTATTCCATAGAAAAATTTGTATCACTAGGGAACAGATCATATTAGGGAAGTGAAATGGATTGCAAATAGTGTTTCACACAGATTATGATGTTAATGACAATAAAAGACGGGAAATGATCACTCTTCAGTAAATATTTTGCTCCGATCTTTTGCAGCTCTTCATATTAGGATAAGATAAATGTAGGCATGGGGCAATAACTGTTTTTAAGGTATACCACGATTTGGAAAAGTCAAGGTTTTAAAACCACCAACATTTTCTGCTATACCGTTCCTACGGTATGTGTAAGTAGTTTTTTTTTTTTTTTTTTTTTTTTTTTTTTTTTTTTTTTTTGGACAACAGTATCTCCAGCAGAAAAGATATCCAAAGATGCCATTTAAAAGGTAAAGAAATCAGTGTTTTTAAAACTAATGAAGACAGCAGAAGTCCATGATTCATTTGAATTATTTAGCCTGACTGGTCCAAAATATTTTAAATGTTTCTCAAAAAAAATAAAAAATATTGTGTTCAGAGCTAAAAAAAACAACAAAATTTTTTGTGTTTTACCCAGACATTTAAAAAGAATATATTTTAGAGCAGTACCGTGGAACCGTGGTATTTTTTTATCCAAGGTTATCATACAGTCAGAATCTTATACCGGCCCATGCCTAGATATTCAACACATATAAATGACATTAAAGTTCTTTCCCTTGTTTTGTTATCACCTCACCATTGTTAACTGTTTGCCTCTTTGAGGCTACAACAGGCTGATTTGAGCTAAACTTTTCACTAAGAGTTGCCTAATCTGTCCCTTGACGTGGAACTCCATCCCAAGCACAGCTTCATAGAGATGCACTTTCTGATGACATCGCAACACATCTCTACTAATGGCTTCATAGTCCTGCCCTGGAGCGGCACCATCCCTGTTCTTACGTAATGATTTACATTTTTAGCTATGGTTGTTACGGCCTCAGCAGCTGGCAGAGTTGGGTTTTACACAATAAAAGAGACACCCAAATTTGTAAAGCTTTCTCCATCTAATTAGCATCACGCTTTCGCTAAGCACCCGGCCATGCATTGTTCTCGGGATTGTTTTTTTTTTTTGGCATGAGGGGTTGTTTGGACACTGGGTCAGGTTGGGGGAGGGGCCCTAAAATAAGCTGTTAATGAGTGAACACTTATACTCAGGTGAAGATTAAGGCTAGGGGCTCTGCGTAGCCTTGGCAGTGAGCTGTCATTAGGCTTAACAGTTCTTGTTATGATACATGTGCAGTTATCTTCGCAGTGCAGATTTGAAATCAATATTAAATCGGAACTTATTTTATCTCAACTAAATACAAAATCAACTGGAGATGACCTTAGATTAAATATTCTATAATGGTAAGTTTCAGATATGTAAAACTACTACTACATTTTAAGTCTATGCTACATTATTATCAATAGATTCAACTCAAGCAAAGCACATTCATGCTCTGCGTTGACTATGTATACACAACTACCGCTATACACAAACAGTTTTTTAAGGTTTGCAGCTAGGAAGTCTTTCTTGTCAAGACCATGATGCTCTTTGAGCTTTGCATAGATTACGAGTGATTCGTTTCTTCAGTGCTGCCTCAGGTCTCTGTCACAATCTCATCTTCGTGTACATCTAAGCATATACATGGCTTATTCTCCAGGGCTCATCCACACTGCCGTCTCTCAATCGTGAGAGAGAAACAGCAGTCTCAGCCTCTGTGCTTGCTCATCACCACAGAATTTGTGTACCTCTTTTTGCTGTGCTTTATCGCAGTTAGACAAAGAAGGTTTGTCTTACCTTACGTAGACGCAGCTATTTCCATCACATGCTGCTGCATGCTTCATTCATTAAAAAATCCCTCCATCTCTCACTCTTTGTCTTTGTGTGGCTCTCTTGATTTCTTTTCGTCCTCTTCTTTGTTTATGGTCAGAGCATCCCTGGATTTGTCTGTGCTGTGGCTTCTGAATCAAAGTGGAAACGCTGGCTGTAATTAGGAGCCTTGGGGACGAATCTGCCGGTAGATCTCCCCCGTTTTCCTTCCCCCCCTGTCAGACGCGCTCTCACTCAAGCCCACAATTCGAGAGAGAGGGACGTTGGCAAGACCCTGCAGTAATGGTGTGGTAATTTGCTTGGTGGTTGTTCTCTGTCTCTCCCCCTGATTTCTCCGTCTTCATTCAGCGTGGCGGTCGCGGCTCAGTCGAGCTGTCAGAACGCATGGAGACACATCTGTGAATGTGTTTATGTGGTTCTAACGTAGCCTCTTCGGCGAGGCAGAGACCCCCTCCTTGCTCAAGATGTGCTCACTAATGGCATGTACCATTATGGCTCAGAGCAGGGTGGGCTGTGAGGGAAGGAGGGGGAGAGAGAGAAAGCGTGAGGGGGCAAGTAGGGAAATAAAGAAGGTTGGTAGACTGATGAGTGGATGTTAGCAATTCTGTGCATGTGTGCATATACTCTTATAGATTGCTTCTTTTCATTGTATATTAGTCAAAACAGTGAATGTACTGCACTTTAATTTGTACATCTAGATCTAAAGAATGCTATAATGTCATTGATATCTGAATTGCAACACTGTAATACATGCAGTTTGATAGCACTATTTTAAGGTGTTCTTGTTACATTGTTCCATGTATTTAATATTGTGATTACAGTTAATTATGCATAATTATATACAACTAACCCTGGACATAACCCTCATCCTAACCTTAACCATGTAGTAAATGCATGTAGTTATTAGGAATGATGATCAGTAGTTAAATGATAGTAACACTTACTGTTAAAAGGGCACCTTAAAAATAAAGTGTAACCCTAATTTTACTCATCCTCATGTCATTCCAAACCTAGACAGTTGCAAAACACAAAATCATTTACAATGAGCACTGCCGCCTCATGGAAAGGAAGTCACTGGTTCTGGCCCCGGCAGTTGGCATTTCTGTGTGGAGTTTGCATCTTCTCCCTGTGTTCTGGCTGCTCCGGTTTCCCCCACAAGTCCAAAGACATGCGGTATTAGTGAATTGGGTCAGCTAAATTGTCCGTAGTGTGTGTGTGTGTGTGTGTCCTGGTCCTCCAGGTTGGAGGTTGAGCGTTGGGTTAACGACTCACCTCGTGAAAAAAATTAATTTGACGAAATGCCAACATGGTGTGGCTAAATATCAACTTCAACATAAACAACCCTGGGAGTAAGTAAGTTTGTCACAATTATGTACACACTATTATTGTTTCAAACAGCTTTTTACAAAATTAATTCTAAACAAAATAATTCTGAAGCTTTGTTAGAAGTGACACAGGTGGCTGCAAAGTAAACTGCATCCAGCAAATCATTGTGCTTAATTTTACATACATTGCGTAATGTACAATGATAGAACAATGCCTCAATGTACTCACAACATTCATCTTCATTAATTGAATAAAAGAATATTTTTGCAGTGATAACAAATGCCATCCAAGCTTCTGAAAGATACATTTAGGGGGTTTTCACACCTGCATTATTTAGTTCGGTTGAATGGCACTACAGTTAATTTTCCCTCTTGGTGTGATTCATTTGAGCTGGTATGAATGTAGCAATCGCACTTGAATGCGCACCAAAAGCAGACCAAAAAAGTGTACCAAAACCTCCTTGAGAAGATGCTTTCAAACGAACCCTGGAGCAGTTCGTTTTTGTTGTGAGAACATGACCTAAACTGGAAAAAAAAAAAAAGGACTGCTCTTTTAAGGACTCCAGTAGTCCAATCTGTGGTCCCATCTTATGGGGTATGGAGGAAAAATATTTGTTAACAGCGCTTGATCAACTATCTTAAACAGAGAGAGAGAGAGAGAGATAAACATTACCGGATGGATAGTTGGTAATATTTCCGGAAGATGACTCTTTTGCAGTTTAGCTAAATTAATTTACGCCTCCTCCTGAAGTGACTTACCATGTGCCTTCGCTGTTTGCAATGCTATAAAACATTGTCTTCCAGCCACAGCTGCGCTACATCCTTGAAAATGATTAGTTTGTCTAAAGTGATGTATACAAACTATATAGTATATATGACCAGGGATACAATTGGTCAGCGCAGTCATCCCTCCAAAGTAAAAAGCGACATTTTGTGTTTGCCGGTTTGTTCACTTGCAGAAGTTCCTTTGACATTTTCCCACACATTAATTCTGACCAATCAAAAAGCAGTTTAGGAAATACATTTAATAACATCTGGCCAATGAGGGGTGTGGATTTTGTCACATGACCTCATTTTGGTTCTTTTCAACTGATTTGAACCAAAGCAGTCAGTGTGGTGTGAAAAGGACCCAAAACGACAGAAAAATGCTACAATATATAATTTGTTGCCCTTGGTCCAGACCAAATGAACGAAACCACAGATGTGAAAACACCCTTAGATAAACATGTAAATCCTGGGACACAACTAGACATCATCAAAGTACTAGTTGTGACAAAAATCCCTGTGTTCTGTTTTAACCTTAAAATGTTTTTTAAAAAATGCAAAACTGCTTTTATTTTAGCTGAAATAAAACAAATAAGACTTTTTTTTCTAGAAGAAAAAATCTTATCAGATACTGTGAAAATGTCCTTGCTCTGTTAAACAGCATTTGTGAAATATTTAAAAAAAGAAAAAGAGGGGGTTCTAATAATTCTGACTTCAACTGTACAAACCATTAACAAACAGTGTTTTCATACCATTTTCACAGCACTTCTTGCTCACCACAACTCACAGAAATAGGTCTGATAACCCATATCATGTGCAAACATTTGAGATGTAACCAAATGACAGCTAGCTTTTTTTTTGTTCCACCTTGACTTGCTTCATTTGCTTGATTTTATGACTTGGTTTTATGGTTCTCATTCTTAGTTTAAAAGGATAGTTCACCCAAAAATGAAAATGTACTTCCCCTGAAATAGTTTATTTCTTCTGTTTAACACAAAAGAACCTGTAACCATTGTCTTTAATTGGAAAACAAAATACTGTAGAAGTTAATTGTTAAATATTCTGTTTTTTTTAACTATATAAATTTGACAATGTGAGACAACAGTGAAACTATAGAAAAATACCTAATTAATAATAATCTCTTATTTTCCAAAGCATCTACATTTTTTTTCTTTTATTTTTATTTTTTTGCTTTTCCATGAAATCTAAACTATAACTTTGGCATTATTAGCACCATACTCTATTATGTGATCTACTAAAATAGCAGAAAAAAAGTGTTCCCAAAACTGATATCCATCTACTAATTAATAATATTTTCAACACTCAAAAAAATGGCAAAAATCTGAAATTTGAGCCATATAATGTATATATATATATATATATATATATATATATATATATATATATATATATATATATATATATATATATAAACATTATATGGCTCAAATTTCAGATTATTGCAATTTTTTTGAGTGTTGAAAATATTATACATATATATATATATATATATATATATATATATATATATATATATATATATATATATATATATATATATATATATATACATATATATATATATATGCTTTCAATACATGTATTTAAAAAGTAGATAGATTCATTCATTCATTCATTTTCTTGTCGGCTTATCCCTTTATTAATCCGGGGTCGCCACAGCGGAATGAACCGCCAACTTATCCAGCAAGTTTTTAACGCAGCGAATGCCCTTCCAGCCGCAACCCATCTCTGGGAAACATTCACATTCACACACATTCACACACACACTCATACACTACAGACAATTTAGCCTACCCAATTCACCTGTAACGCATGTCTTTGGACTGTGGGGGAAACCGGAGCACCCGGAGGAAACCCACGCGAAGGCAGGGAGAACATGCAAACTCCACACAGAAACGCCAACTGAGCCGAGGTTCGAACCAGCGACCCAGGGACCTTCTTGCTGTGAGGCGACAGCACTACCTACTGCACCACTGCCTCGACTGTAGATAGACTACACAGCAAAATATGAGGACCCAAAACAACTCTATGGGTGTTAATTTCAACACTTTGAAAGTGTCTCATGGGGTCCACTCAAAACTGAGTTAAATCAACACTTTCAAAAGGGTTGGCACATTGACGCCGAAGTAAGGGTTAATTTTAACTCTGGGCAGAGTTAAAAATGTAACTATATTTAACACCGCCTGGTAGTAATTTTTTTACTACAATATGTTGTTATTTTATTCAACTCTCTTGAGTGTAAATATGGTAAAAAGGTCAAATAGACTGTAAATTACAAAAGAAAAAACATTTTATTTGAAAACATTCACCGCTTCAACAATTCATTCAGTTTTTAAAATGCAACAATGTCAAATATGCTTTAAATTTTTTATTAGTACAGGCAGTATCAACAAAATAGTTTCAGTCCTTTAGTCCAAACTTGATGTTTCATCAGTGCAATTTGAAAGTTCAATATAGCGTCACTCATAGTTTTCTTCTAAACGCATAGTTTTCTTCTGAAATGACATTTTAAACAACTTGGCTTGCAAATCTTTCAGTTCTGGTGTTTCCTTGGTCCTCCATATCAAACACAGCAGTTTATATGAAGGTATAAATGCTGTAAACTTGTGTGAAAACAAACTGGAGCTAGGAAATCTCATCAAGCATGTCCTGTGAATGAAGTGCTTCCCAGCCACAGGATGACCGTTTTATCCATGATGATGTAGTAGCTGCTGATCGCTCGTCTGGTGGTTCCTGATGCACGGATATAGGGTGAAGATCATCTAAGAACTCTTCAAGATTCCAGCATGACTAAGAAAAATGTTTGAAAACAAATTGCAATCAAATTCTATGATATACTTAAAAGAACATTTAAAGTAAATAAAACATTCAAGAAATCTAAACTCACCTTTTGAAAATCTTCATGATGATCCACAACTTGACTCTCCCTGCTGGTTGAGGTGACAGGATATGGAAAAGTAGAAAAAACACATACATCACTGTTGGATCTCCAAAAACAATTAGGTTAATCACTATGACTAGAACTGGAAAAACAGGCAGCTGTCTGTCCAGAATCCTGAATTTAACACAACACTTGGAGCAAAATTTAGAGGAGCTTAAAATCTTTTATATCATTTAGTGATGCTGACTTCCCCAAAATATTGGCCACAGTGTAAAAATATTCATAAACTTACAGTTTTATGTAAGTGTGTGCCTGCGTGTGTGTGCGTGCGCGTTTCTTTACCAGATTTAACTTGTTAGGCCCTTTCAGGTCCAGTATTGACGCCACCTTTCCTGGAGTCTAGCAGATGTTTCAGGTCCAAATAGAATCTAAAATATTAGGATAAGCAGAAGAGGAAAAGTGCAAAGCAAAGAGCAAAACATTATTTAAGTAACAGTTCACCCACAATACAAAACTTATCACCTTCGTGTCATTTGTTATTCTTGAATGCTCTAATACCCTCTCAGCTTATTGTGAAACAAATACAGAACTTTATCAAACATACCTTCATTATTATCACCACATATGACCAAGAAGGTGCGCTTGGTCATTTCACCAACACTGGAAATACACCATCCGTCACCGTCACAGGGTCTTGTGTTATTGTATAGAGAACTGTGGCTGTTAAAAAACAACAACACATTAGTATCTAACACATATGCATAACCTTCAGATAAAAAAAGAGAGATGAACATCACAAAGTATGCCTCACACTTTTCAGATATCTTTTGATTCAGATGTTGATTATTGATAATAAATCTACAAATCAAACCTGTATCATCATTAGGCTGCTCAAATATGAATCAGTTGATTAATTTTACAGACAGGTGGCTGTTTAAAACGCACTAAATTGTCTTTAATAAAACGGAAATGTTGTGTACATGCTAGGTTTAGTCTATAAGCACAATATCATGCGGGAGAAAAAGTTTGACTAAGATGTTCCTGACTACAGAAATAGCCTAACTTACTAACGTCAGACATCCCGAGTTGGGAAAAGTCATTTTCGGGGGATACAGAGTTGATTTGCGGAAAGTAGCGGGAGAGATTCGTACCTGAAGAGCAATGGGATGAGTTGCGCGCGACGTACCTAAAGAGCGGTGGGGGTGACTTGCGCGCGACGTACCTGAAGAGCTGGGAGGGATGCGGTGGAGAGGGGTGTGCAAAGTGTTTAATGACCGGGCGGGAGACGCGCGATTTCCGGGAGATTATCATTCATTTGCGGGCATCTACTTGGGCATCTGGGAGTCTCTGTGCATTTGCGGGATAACGTTAACGTTAGTCCCGCAACTTCCGGGAGACTTCTGTAACGTTAAATGTCTGAGAAAGTGCAAACGCGGTCATTTAAAGACATTAATGTTAACATTCCGACTTTAATGATTGTCAACACTTAATATAATTCAAGCGTACGTTATCACACGAGTCTATGGACTAACGGTATATGGACGGCCACGAATGAACCAGTTTAAAAGGGCCGCGGTGTTTAAAATAACCAAATTAACGTACACGAATAACAAACAATCATATGTTTTAGTCAGGAAGCCTTTTACAAGTAAGCATGTGTTGATTTACTCACCAGATATGTTTTAGAAACTCTCCAGAGCTTATGGAAACCGTCCTGTGTTGCCGTTAGCATCTGGGCAAAGTAAGTTAGGCTGTTAGGCGGCTCTGGGGATTCCCTCGCTAGTTTGCTTCAAATTAAAGGAGAAGTGTAGATTTTATTTTATAGATGGGAAACAACGCACAAAATGGCATTAAGCGTGACAGAAATGCGTTGAACATGTACATTTGATGTTTTTATGCACTATGTATGCGTGAGCATATATAAAAACATTCTTGAAAAGAAGTCAATAGTAATGCAGTTAAGCTAGATACACAAACGTTTGTACGACCATGAATGAACCGCAGAAGTTTAAAATTGTCACTCCATTCTAAAGTTATTAACTTAACAATATGTTTACAACTGTAAAGAATTATTAGCCCCCCTGAATTATTGTTTTTCCTTAAAGAAAGTCAGTAAAATACCAACATTTAGGTAGTTTGACTCACCAGTTGCTGTTCTAAACCTCAGATGGAAAATGGCGTCTGGATAATTCTTCAGTGACTGGGGCTGCATGAATTCCCGGATGTTGGAAATAACACCACCAATTGTTGAAAAGATAACTCCTTGATTTCTCACTGAATAAAATCAATTCTAACTCTTATTATATTCATTTGTCAAAATCTAACTCTTTAACGTCAACACTTTACTCTGAAATGCTTCAACACCGAGAATTTACAGTAACTCTGATGAATTTGCTGTGTATTGTGTATCCATATTGTTGGTGGGTAATATGGATATGGATCCAAACAAAAATACAAATCATATTCAATGCATTGCAAAGGCACTCTTGTGACTCAACATGAATGCTATGCAAATCATTTTGGAGTTAAAAAAAGGCAAATGCAAAAATGTAAATGGTACATGTTAAAATGTGCACCTTGTAAAGGAGAGGTTGCTATGAATATGAATCAGACTTACAATATCTGCCAAAAAACAAGTGAAGAAATCCAAACACCTGTCTTAAAAGGAACAAGAATATCTGGATATGGGTGTTTTAGAGACATGGTGGTTGGCTACCCTAGCAACTACACAAAACACCCTAGCAACCAAGTACAGAATATCATAGAGAAATGAGGGTAGGCTATATTTAACTTAAGACAAAATAGCACCTCTCACATTTTCTTCAAAAATGTACCTCGTTTCTATATCTGTTCAAAGCCCTTACTGTATGTGACTCTTTTAAATGTCATTTTATTACAGCCTCTCCTCCCATCCTCCCTTGAGAACCAATTCTTCTCATTTTAAGGCAAGACGCTGTAAAGTGAACAGTTGTCATTATACTTCCCTAGTTGATTACAGGGTCCCACTTTATATTAAGTGGTCTTAACTAAAATGTACTTACACAGGAATTAATAGTTTGTTACAATGTACTTATTGTGTAAATACAAGTACGTTTACTGTGTACTTATGCTTGATTAAATGCATGTATGTAATTACATCTGTAATTAACTTTTGTAATTAAATTTGGAAATACACTGTTGACCATCCCTTACACCTTAACCCACCCTTAAACCTACCCATGCCACCAAACCTGTCCATAACCCAACTAATCCAACTACAAGTGTTCTCAAATACATTATAAACACAGTAAGTACATTGTATTTATTTTTTGATGTAAGTACATAGTAGTTAAGGACACTTAATATAAAGTGGGACCGATTACAGTTATTTTTTTTCCAAATTGCAATACTTCTTTATCCAAAAGATGCATTTGTTTATTAAATATGCACTAATTTACATACATATCTTGCACAAAAATCTGAAATTCTGAATATTGGATGTCAGGTTCATAATACTTGTTTTATTATACACATTGTTTTATTATTATTACACATTATTACACATTAGTGCTTTTTTTTAGAGGATTTTTAAAATTAAAATTCATAAAATGGCAGAAAAAAATCCATACTTTTTGTTTTAGAATAAAATCTAAAGTCAAACAATGTATGAAAAAATCCATCTGTAAAAACCTTCAGAATATACAATCACCAGCCAAACTTTAAAAGGTACTCCTGTCCAACTGCTCGTTACCTCAAATTTCCAATCAGTCAATCACATGGCAACAACTCTCTGCATTTAGGCATGTAGACATGGTCAAGAAGATCTGCAATCATCTCAGACTTGTTTCTTGAACATGACAATGTGTTCACTGTACTTAAATGGCCTCCACAGTCACCAGAATCCAATCTAATAGAGCCCCTTTGGGATGTGGTGAAACAGAAGATTGTATAGACTAAAATCTTTGAGCAATATTCTCAGTACCTTGATAAATTTACGCCATGAAGGATTAAGGGGCAGTTCATACCAAACATGCTTTTCCGATCTAAAAATGCGAGATGCACCACACTGCCTTTTTTTGTTGACGCGAAAAAAAAGAAGTGTGATGCACTTTTTTTGTCTCTAGACAAAAACTGAATCAGCTGTGTATGCTCACGAGTGCCGCTGTTGATATTGGTATCATTTTACTATTTAAAAATATTGTGATGTTCAAGATATATTATTCATACAGCACAGAAAAACTCAAAACAGCAACCTCAAGGGCCCTATGGGTTGAGTAACAGAATGATATGCACACAAACTATCGACAACATACTGACAAACATAAAGGGAAATGACATCCTATAAATAGGAAAAGGAAAATGAGAGGTGGAGCGAATTAGCTCAAATGATTTGTGCCTCCATGACTGTGAATAAAAGCAGGTGAGTAAAGGTAATCTGTAACAGTGACAGTAACTTTGCATGCAGGGCGCTTAAGCAGCGTGCAAATCGCTCACAGCCATTGGTAAAATATAAAAAAAAACATGCCTTTCAATGCAAAATCCATGTTCCAAAAACGCGAGGCACAGCGCATTGCCTTTTTTGTTTATAATAAAATAAGAAGTACAGTGCGCTTTTTATGTCGCTATAGGCAACGACTGAATCAGCTGCCTATTGTGCACGAATGTTGCTGTTGATTTTAGGCTCGTTTGAGATTGCCAAAATCTGCACAGAACCGATCACCGGTGATCACTGCAAGATGCATGCCGTTTAGAAATGTCCGAGTTGCGTCTGCCTCGCTCTGATGTCACGCTGACGTGCGCCCATAAACTTTCGCGAAGGCGAGGCAGGTACCTCGGATTGAGCAGTCAGCAGCAGTTGCTCTCCAAACACTGCGCTCACCAAAAGCATGATGGGAAGCGACTAGCTGACGACACAGCTGAATGCTTATTGGATGAGCCTGACAAACTACACTTTATTCTCTATCTTGTTTTTACTAGTCTAAGCTTTATACTTGGCTTTGTTGTATACCTTTTTTGTATTTTCGTTGATAATTTTAAAAAGTCATAAAGAGCAGTACATATGGTTATTTATTCAGATTTACACGCAAACAAAAACAAAACACACCTTTGTAAAAGCATAACGTGGCCTATCTAATATAACTAAATGTTACTAATAAATCATCAGGATGTGCATGTGCTGTGTTTTATTTCTCTCTGTTTGTTGTCATTTTCACTTTTTTGTATGTTTGTGTGGATTTTGTATTGCAATTTTTATGCAACGTTATTCCATGAAAGTCAATCCAATACATACATATATGCATAAATAAATACATGCATACATACATACAAAGGTTTTCAGACTGCTTTGTCATTATGCCTCATCTTTGGGTGGTTCCATATGAGAAGTGAAAGAGGTGTTGTAAACAAAACACACACACACACACACACACACACGTATGAGAAGTCAAAAGTCATGTTTAATAGACCAAGAAAATTTTCACATTATTTTCTACAGTCTAATAGTTTTTTTTTTTCTGGAGAATGTCTTAGGCTGTTTATTTTAGTCTGGCTGGAGTAAAAGCAGATTATATGCCTAATAAGCATGTCAATATAATAAGCCCCTTAAGAATTTCTTTATGTCAAACAAACATTTTTCATGACTTGTTACTCAAAAGCATCTTGCTATAGCTACTTAATTTATAATGTAGCCAAATGAGATTTCTTGAAAGCTTTCTTGCTGTATAAGCTGTTTATTTTGTCATTCTTTTAACATTTGTTGAATATACAGATTTATATTTTAAATACACGCGTTTAAGTAATGAGCTGTTCATCTTCTGTGATTCTGACCTTCTTTTTTTGTAAAAACAGTGATATTTCAATTGCATCCACTCCCACATTAAAAAATACTTTAGTAATTTATAGCAATAATAGTGTTTTTGAACCATATTATAAAATAGCCTATTTAAATTCTATAGTTGCTCTGGTATCACAACAACTATAAACATAACCCAATACTAGAAAAACATGTTCAAAAACGCTATAATATTTACTATAAATCACCATTGTATTTTTTCATGAGGTCATTCATCGGCAATAAAAAACGCGAACATGATCTCTGCCACTAGTGACGTTTCCAGGCGGCAAAACAGCGAGATTCGGGAAGTGTTTGACTTCTGATGTATTTTTTTAACCCTCCTCTTACTGCAGCCGCCTTCTCTCGTCTACACTGCAGTCAAGGCGAGGCGCACCTCAAATGAGCCTTTTTGTATAATTTTTAATATTTAATAATATTGTGATATGATCGATTTGTGAGTCATAAAACACCAGATAACTCAAAACAGCAACCACAACCACATCTCTCCTCTATCTTCAAAAGTATCCTTATATTTGTCTTGACAACACAAACACTGCTATCACTTTAACAAAAACACCACCTCTGCTTTCATTCGATTGGAGAATGAAACAGACGCGACTGATGTAATGTGGTTTTTCTGCTCAGAGTTGACTTTTTTCAACTGTGACCACTTAGCGTGTAACGCCAAAAATGCAAGGCGCACTAGGCTCATAAGCACCACGCAAAACCAGGGTACCCCCGAGATCCTCCAAATAAAAATCAAGGCTTTTTTAAGACCATTTTAATGCTATTTCAAATGAAATTCAATGACAACTTCGTACCTATTCTGACCGAAGCATGAGGGAAAATGTAAAATCTGTATAAATTTTGAACCCTAGAAAATAATATTGCACAAGTGACTACTTGAATTGAATAAAATATTTTATTTAAATTGTCAGTTATATTTAATACATATGCAACAGCGTAACACACATTTGATTTTTAATAAACAAATAAATTTAAACTTGGTGTTGAACACTATAGCCTTCGCAGTTCTGCTGCCTTGGCTGTAATTTTTTGCCCAGACTCTTTAGTCCTGTCAACTTCTGCTTGTGGCTTTTTCTCAACGCGTTTGCCTTAGAGTTGGTGTTGAGCCACAGTAAGATAGGATGTTCCTTGGCTGTGGTGGCAATGCTTCTAATGTAGAAATTCGAGGTGTGAACCTACACTGGTCTCACAGTTCGGTTCCATTACAATTATCATGCCATCAATTCGGTTCAATTCGATATCTCGGTGCATCACGGTCCAGAAGTATCGCTGTAACAGCCGAGAGGAGAGGAAAAGTCATGCCAACAGGTCAAATGGGCCACATGCAGAGAGAGAGAAATAGAGTTTACTTTCATTCTCTCAATCGCAGTGAAATAGGAGCTTCTGCTGTAAGTGTCTGTAAAAGACTGTCCAGAAAACACATACAGTGAAATTGAGCACAGTTTCTGCATTTTTAAGTAGTTGTAGCATTGTAAATACTTTCGCTCTCCTTCCTAGCCATAGTAGCCTAAGCTACGTCGACGCACTTTCTGCTATGAAGTGAAGCGTGAGATGCACACAACGTTACACTTTTTAATTAGCCTACATTAGTAACAGTAAATTTGTTATGGCATGAACTTTAATCCTAGGAAAGGCAAATATACTGTAAATAAATAAAATACGACTTTTTTCACAAAATCCAAGACTTTTTTATACTACATTCAAGGCTAATAAGGCCTTAATTTGAGATTATCAAATGTAAGACTTTTTCAATGATTTTAATACCCCGCGGATACTCTGAAAACGCTCGCGGCAAATAGTACATCATTCAAAAAAGGCACCTCTCAACACATAAAACGAGTTTGGTGTGTCCACCTAATAAAGTGGCCGCTGAGTGTAGATTTCAACAAAACTGAAAATTGGTGTTTGTATGATCTGCTTATGTGGAAATGTATGGCTCAGTGCAGGAAACAAATAAAATTCTTAAATGTGTTAATGTTTTTTAATAAATTTTCATACTGGATTGACACTTTCTGAAAAGCCAAAAAGCCCAAAATCTCAAAATTGAGAGGTGTATAAAAGAACTGTGTTTTTGTCTGCAGTTTGTCTCCTCTAGAACCACGTGGGAATTAAATTAAACATTCAGACATGCGGCCAATGGCATCAACACATGTACATTGAACAGATGGATGTCTGTGCAATCTGGAGCATGTGATCAAGTATGCATCATAGAGTCACCTCTAACTCTGGCCTGCCAAAGTCCTCTGTATTGTGTTGGAAACAGCTGATTTATATACTAATGAATAATGTATAGGCAAAGTCATTTAAGCTCGGAGTAATTAATCATTTAGAGGAGAGATCAACCGTTCTGTTTAACAGCCGATGGTATGAGAACACATGGGGATTTATGTCAGAAGTGCATTTGATTTTATGTCAATACATTAGCGCCAGTTTAATTGTAATAAGCGAATGATTTAACAAACTGGCCCTCCGATCAGACATTAACATGAATTATATACCTCCTGACACGTATTAAGGCAAGACACTGCAGGGAAAAATACAGTTTTATCATTCACCTGTCCTTTTTTCTTTTTTTAGACTAAGGTGTACTCATTTGACCGCCTGTATCTGCACTGTAACAAAGGCTCGATTTACATTTAAAAACATGCAATAATATATGATCTACTGAAAAACAGTGTGATATAAGCTGTTTTATTAATTTAATATAAACAGCTAGTTTAATATGTTGAACTGCAAAATAAATGTTCTTTCATACAGTTTGGCCTACCTAAATTAGGCTAAACTACGGCAAGCAAAAAATATATATATTTCTCTTTCTTAATGGATTGCTGGTATGTTACATGAGTATGTTATAATTCATTGTTCATATGGGTAGAAATAACATTAAAAAAATAACATTAAGTACACATGCTTATTAAGTATTTAGTCCCTTTATTAATCTGGGGTCGCCACAGCGGAATGAACCGCCAACTTATCCAGCAAGTTTTTACGCAGCGGATGCCCTTCCAGCTGCAACCCATCTCTGGGAAACATCCACACATACACACACACACACACACGCACACACACACACACACACACACACACACACACACACACACACTCATACACTTCGGACAATTTAGCCTACCCAATTCACCTGTACCGCATGTCTTTGGACTGTGGGGGAAACCGGAGTACCCGGAGGAAACCCACGCAAATGCAGGGAGAACATGCAAACTCCACACAGAAACACTAACTGAGCCGAGGATCAAACCAGCGTCCAGCGACCTTCTTGCTGTGAGGTGAACGTGCTACCCACTGCACCACTGCGTCGCCCACGTTTTTAAAGTATATGTCATTATGGACAGGGACAGGGGGGAAAGTGTGCATTTATATTAGCGAAAGATGAATACACAGCAATATCTTTTATAATATCAACACAACAGGATATTTACACATCCCATTCCTGCACTATATGAAATAATATTCATCAATGTGTACAATAAACCATCAACTGCTGCAACATTGCTATTTGTTTCATTGTTTTTTTCTTTTTTCTTTGCCTTCTTTTTCATTTGGTTTATTTATATGCCTTAAATATATCTGGCAAAGAGGAATCTTTATTAGGTGTTTTCAAGTAATAAGATCTATGGTAAATTATGTATATAAACAATATAAAACACTTCTATTTATTATATACAATTCTGTTTATAGAACATTAATATATTTAAAACAGCAAATTCAATAGATTAATTCAGTAACAAGCCAAACTGTGAAATTGTCAGAATAACTGATGTTACAGGAGATTGATGTGGACACAGGCTAAATTGGTTTTGTCTTCCTAATTATAATTTCATACCTATAAAAATAATAAATAACTGGTAGATAACAATCACCTGTTTATTTATTTATTTATTTTTTGTGTTTTTTTTTTTTTTTTTGGTTGTTGGTTGTTAGTTTGTTTGTAATGGCTAACGTTGAGCGTGTATCAGTAAACAAGATAAAGCCCACACTTAACCTTAACAATTGTGATCCTACAGATCCTGTAGGTCAGAAAGTATAGTTTACTGCTAAACAAATCATTTTGTCAGGGTAAAATAACACAGAAGTTGAACATTGATACTTCACTCTCCTCCGGAAGTTCTGACGGTCCGCTTGAACTGTCCATCACAACTAAAAACATGATGGCATGCCCTGTTTTCATAGCATTAAATTGCTGGCTAAAAACATACTCTTTACAAAAATCAACATCTGAACCCATATCAGCATGATAACTAGTGCCTTAATTGACCAAACCCATCTTTCAGAAAATTTGATTACAAG
The DNA here is from genome assembly GCF_052040795.2 of Danio rerio. Classification (NCBI taxonomy): domain Eukaryota; kingdom Metazoa; phylum Chordata; class Actinopteri; order Cypriniformes; family Danionidae; genus Danio; species Danio rerio. Next base: position 39,379,373 of record NC_141038.1, read on the forward strand.
TGTATTATTTATTTATTTTATTTGGCAAAATAGCACACACAACAATTATTTTGTAAGGTTTTTATTGTGATAAATTAGCAATCGTCATATTTTAAAGTATATGTTATTATGGACAGCTATTGGACTCAAGTCTCATTCGTTAAGATGAAGGAGACATGGGTTTATGAATTATACATAGGCCCACCCGGAATCTGCGCGCGCAGAATTCCACAGATTTTCTGTTTATTTACTTGAGTAAATGTGTGTAAATCTATATTTATTCAGTGTGTTAAATAATTTCAGTAATATTATTGACTAATATGAAAATATTTGTATGATTTATGTACAATGCAGTTTATAAAGTATAATTTTCTGTCTTTTACTAGATATATTATATGACAAACTTGCTTTATTTACCAAATAAAGTGAATCTAATTGTGTTTGCATTTTAAAAGATATTACTTTTTATTTCACATATTAAGGTTTTAGTTATGACACTCACAAAATAATTCTGCAGAAATCCGCAGACTTTTACCAAAATTCTCTGCATAAATAGCAAAAAACTTCAGCAGATTCCGTCTGGCCCTACGTATACTGCAGCCAGCCCCCAGGGGGCGATCTAACAGCCGAGAGCTTCACTCAAAAGGCAGTGTGAGGCACACCTGGGGCCTGTTTCAGTAAGGAGGTTTAGCTAACTTAGAGTTTAAACTTAAACTCTGAGTTGATTTGCAGTAAGATTGAAAACTCAGCTTTTCGGTTTCAGAATAGCTGATCTGAGTTAGGTCAATCAACTTTGAGAAGACGAACTTAAAGTTAAGTGCGCACACCGCGACTTTAAAAAGGCATTATCAATGGAGCGCAGACATTACAAGTCACCATGGCAACATCTGACAAGAAGAGATCAGCATTTCTTTCTCCAGCTGAACTTGCTGAACCAGCTGAAAGTTATAGCAAATATGAGCATATATTTAAAAAAGCAAGACCACTGCATTAGTGAAAGAGACAGTTAGCGTGGGAAAACAGCTCCTCATGTTAATGCACAATTTTACATCTAAAGTATTTAAATATTTAAGCTTTAAAAATAAGTAATGTGTGAATTTTATACATGTTGATCAGTTTTTAATAGATTCAAAAGTGCACTTGTGTGTTTGTCTCTTATTGATCAAGTGATATGACATTTAGAATCTAAGCAGTGCTAAAAAAATTTTTTTTAGAACGAATAATAATCCTATTAATTAAGTAACAGTACATGTCAAAAGTCAGTGAATTTAAGCTAATTATTTATTAAAAAAAGGATAAGCCATTCTTATATCGTCACTTTCTGATTAACTTTGCCACATATCAACAGTAAAAACAGAATTTACTGCGGTAGAAGAAGCTGCGTCAATCTTTTCTTTATTTAATAAATGACTTGCGCCTCAGAAGACAATGTTGACACACAATGAACACGTGGGGGCATTTAAAGCCATTAGACGCGGAGAACAGACACTCTTGACATGCTCCAGACACTCTGGAGGTAATTAATAATATACATTAATACTGAAATTATTAAGGTGTTTTAGAATGACCAAAACAACATTTAAGATGTTTTATAGTTTGCTCAGCCTGCTGGTTTGTCTAGTCACAACCATTTTTATCATCACATGATCATCTTATAAAATCCTTTTTTTAATGCACATACTGCAATTTTTCAGTAAAAGTGTTTCCATCGCAGTTTATGTAGATCTTTCCTTTTCGAATAAAAATTCATCCTACTCATTTAAGCGCAAATTTTTTTATGCGTATTTTCAAAAGTTATGTGCATCATGACGTTTATATCAATCTTTTTTTTTAATGCGAATATCCAAAATGAGCATTAAATTATGTGGTTGGAAACGTAAGGCTAAGGTAAGAAATACCGATTCATCTTTAAAAAAGGGATTAGACCGACAGAATCTCAGAGTTTAAAGAATAAAACCTGCTCCTGACCAGGTTGGGTTCATAGAGTAAGTTACTACGGTAACTTACTCTGTTTCAGACTCTCTTCCTCCATCTTGCAAACTCTCTGCACTTGATTCGAACAGTGCCACTGATACACTCTGCTCCACGCTAGCATCATGTCTAGACCGATTATGTCCGCTTGCATCCAGGCCAGCCCGTGCCAGTCCTCCTGCACCCTGGCTCTCGGATACTCTCCGTGAGCATCGCTCAAAACTTCGGGCTGCAGAGAGAATTTGGCGGAAAACTAAAAATCCTGCACAGCTCTTAACATACCAAACTCTTCTGTCCTCTTTCTCAGCTGAGGTTACTTCTGCAAAGCAGACATATGACCGTCTGAAAATCAACAATACCACTAATCCTCGCCTACTTTTTAAAACATTTTCCTCCCTCCTCTATCCTCCTCCTCCACCCGCATCCTCCACACTTACTACTGATGACTTTGCTACATTCTTTTGCACCAAAACTGCAAAAATCAGTGCTCAATTTGCTGCACCTACAACAAACACGCAAGGTACACCACCAACACCACACACACTCACCTCTTTTTCTCAGCTCTCTGAGTCTGAGGTGTCCAAACTCGTGCTATCTAGCCATGCAACCACCTGTCCACTCGATCCCATTCCCTCTCATCTCTTGCAAGCCATCTCTCCTGCAGTCATACCAACACTGACTCACATAATTAACACATCTCTTGACTCTGGTTTTTTCCCCACTTCATTTAAGCAGGCTAGGGTAACCCCACTGCTAAAGAAACCCAACCTGGACCATACGCTACTTGAAAACTACAGACCAGTATCCCTGCTTCCATTCATGGCCAAGATTCTGGAGAAAGTAGTGTTCAATCAAGTCCTGGACTTTCTTACTCAAAACAATCTCATGGACAACAAGCAATCCGGCTTTAAGAAAGGCCACTCAACTGAGACTGCCCTGCTCTCGGTCGTGGAGGATCTCAGACTGGCTAAAGCAGACTCTAAATCATCAGTCCTCATTTTGCTGGACTTGTCAGCTGCTTTTGACACTGTCAACCACCAGATCCTGCTATCTACGCTTGAGTCACTGGGCGTTGCGGGCACTGTTATACAATGGTTCAGATCTTACCTCACTGACAGGTCATTCAGGGTGTCTTGGAGGGGAGAGGTGTCCAACCTACAGCATCTAAACACTGGGGTACCTCAAGGCTCTGTTCTTGGGCCACTTCTCTTCTCCATCTACACATCATCTCTAGGACCAGTCATCCAGAGACATGGATTCTCCTACCACTGCTATGCTGACGATACCCAGCTATACCTTTCTTTTCATCCTGATGATCCCTCGGTTCCAGCTCGCATCTCAGCCTGCCTGTTGGATATTTCACACTGGATAAAAGATCATCATCTCCAGCTGAACCTCGCAAAAACGGAAATGCTTGTAGTTTCTGCCAACTCGACTCTACACCATAACTTTTCAATCCAGATGGATGGGGCAACCATTACTGCATCCAAAATGGTGAAAAGCCTTGGAGTAACGATTGATGACCAACTAAACTTCTCTGACCACATTTCTAGAACTGCTCGATCGTGCAGATTCGCACTCTATAACATCAGAAAGATCTGACCCTTCTTATCTGAACATGCAGCTCAACTCCTTGTTCAAGCTCTTGTTCTCTCCTGACTGGATTACTGCAACTCTCTACTAGCTGGGCTTCCAGCTAACTCTATCAAGCCTCTTCAACTGCTCCAGAACGCAGCAGCACGAGTGGTCTTCAATGAACCTAAACGAGCACATGTCACTCCACTGCTAGTCCGTTTGCACTGGCTGCCAGTTGCTGCTCGCATCAAATTCAAAGCTCTGATGTTTGCCTACAAAGTGACTTCTGGCCTTGCTCCATCTTATCTGCTCTCACTTCTGCAGATCTATGTGCCCTCCAGAAACTTGCGTTCTGTGATTGAACGTCGCCTCGTGGTTCCATCCCAAAGAGGGAAGAAATCACTTTCGCGAACGCTCACGCTCAATCTGCCCATTTGGTGGAATGAACTCCCTAACTGCATCAGAACAGCAGAGTCACTCGCCACTTTCAAGAAACGACTAAAAACTCAACTATTTACTCTCCACTACACTTCCTAATCTGCAATTGCCTCTCTGAATATCACACTAACTGTACCAAAAAAAAAAATACTAATACTACTAATACTTCCCTTCTTAGACTTTACAGACCTGAAACTTGCCTATAGCACTTATTCATTGTTGCTCTTAGTTGTGAAAATTGCTTCCTTGTCCTCATTTGTAAGTCGCTTTGGATAAAAGCGTCTGCTAAATGACTAAATCTAAATGTAAATGTAACTTCTCTCAATTCCTGGTTAAAATACTCAGTTTTCACTTAACCTCCTTTCTGAAATGAGCCCCTGGTCTTTACATTATTTTCTATATGTTTCTAAGCCAAGTCTGCCATGTGAATAACAAATGTGCCACGTGCGACACAACTGACTCCCAAAGGGAATGGGAGATGAGACTCTGATTGGTTTAATGCACTTTATGCTCAACACACGCCCAAAATTCATAAAGAGAATAAGAACAACACTTTAGACTTTGCGCTAGGGCGCAGACCGTATTTTTCTGTCTTTGAAAAGTTGATTCTGTGATGCGCTTTAGACCTTGCACTTAGATTGTTAAAATAGAACCCTCTTTGTGCTGGTGCCAAGTCCTGTTGGAAAAGAAAATGCAAAATTTACTTTCATCAGAGAGCAAAATTTTGAAGCATTCAGCAATAGTCCAGTCTTTAGCCCAGGCGAGACGCTTCTGAAGCTGTCTGTGGCTTGACACAAGGAATGAGTTTTGCATACATCTGTGCATAATAGTTCTTGAAGCACTGACTCCAGCTGCAGTCCACTCTTTGTGAAACTCCCCCACATAGGTTTTGATTGGGTAATGTTTCACAATTCTCTCCAGGGTACGGTTATCCCTATTGCTTGTTCACTTTTCTACCACATCTTTTCTTTCCCTTAGCCTCTCTATTAATGTGCTTGGACAGAGCTCTGTGAACAGCCAGCCTCTTTTGCAATGACCTTTTTGTCTTGCCCTTCTTGTGCTACAGTAGGTGGCAATGGTAAACTGTCAAATCAGCCGTCTTCCCCATGGTTGTGTAGCCTAGATAACTAGACTGAGAGACCATTTAAAGGCATTTGCAGGTGTTTTGAGTAAATTAGCTAATTAGAGTGTGGCAACAGGTGTCTTCTGTAACAAACAATCTCACCATATTCTAATTTTCTGAGATAATGAATTTCGGGTTTTCATTAGTTAAAATAAATAAATGCTTAAAATATATCAGTCTGTGGAATGAATGTATACATTACACAAGTTTCACTTCTTAAATAGAATTCATGAAATAAATATTTTAAAAGGTTTTAAAGATATGACCAGCACCTGTATATTTAGTTATTTTAACCTTTATATTGTGAAGTGTGCTGTGTATGTTTGTAATGAGGCAACAAACTCATGTAAACTGCTGATTATAAGTGTTTAGTCATGTTTATGCATCTTGTCATATCACTCAGCTCTTGCAATCATTTTTAAAATGTATTTTAAAGAAACAGTTTTAATGTATTAAAAAAAAACTGTTTATTCTATATTTAGTCTATATTAGTCTATATTTATTTTAAATCACAACTCAGGAGTGAAATAGGCTACTCTGGTGGCTTAAGGATAGCTCACTCCTTCTCGCTCAAACAAACCTCCCCACCACTTCAGTTAACAATAACAACTATTTATATATTTATAGTTACAGTATAACTATTTATCTATTTTATTTAATTTTTACCCTATTCACCTGCAGTTTCTTGACTTAGATGCAAAAAGTATCTGTTTTTATTCCATTGGATGCAAAATGTTCAGGTCCTGCAGGATTGATGCCATCTGGATGAATATGTAGAGACAGAGCATACAAACCCCCTGTTAAAGTGATGGCTCAGGCAAACAGTGAGAGAACATTCAGAGCCGTTAGAGTAATATGATGGCGAGACATTTTAAATAAACATTAGTTTGTGGTGTACCACCCGCTGACAGCATGAGAGCATAAGACAAGTCAGTGTTTGTGCTGCTTCGCCCAGAAGACGAGAGATTATTCAAGTGTGACACAGAGGATGATTGTCAACAGGCGCTGAGGTCAGTCAGCTGGAGAGAGCCAACTAGAAAGCACTTAGAATACAAACAAAATGTACGAATAAGACAAATTTGAATTCAGTTGGCCATGCTCCACGGGATGATGAATATAAAACAGGAATGACAGGGGAAGAGATTAAATGCAATTAGAAGAAGAACAGCAAATTGTTTTGTTTTAAAACATAAAATGGTGTAAAAACAATCGCAGCTGAATTATATGAGGAGATGCAAAGAAACTTGAAACAAACATCAAATTCTGACTATTATTTTTGTAATGTTTTCTATTTTTTTCTAGCTATAATTTGCACAAAACTTAAATATGTTTGCATATATTTAAAAAAGTTCCATGAATGTATTTAATTATTTACATTAGTAAAGTATTTAGGAAATTAGCGATATTGTAAAATTATAATTAAATTAACTTAGATTAAAATAATTAAAAAATACAGCACCTTACGGCACACAATGTATACATAGTTTGACATTTACACTATATTCTGTTTAATGGTGAGAACATTTTTTCAAAACATTTTTAAACATAGTTTTAACTTATTTCTAATAACTGATTTTATTTTTACCATGATGACAGTAAATAATATTATACTATATATTTTTCAAGACCCTTCTTTACAGCTTAAAGTGACATTTAAAGTTAACTAGGCAGGTTAGGGTAATTAGGCAAGTTATTCTATAACGATGGTTTGTTCTGTAGACTATAAAAAAATATATTAAAGGGGCTAATAGTGTTGACCTTAAAAGGCTTTAAAAAAATTAAAAACTGCTTTTATTCTAGTGGCAACCCCTGATTAATAAAGGGACTAAGCCAAAAAGAAAATGAAATAGTGAATATATATACAACTCTGTCTTGTTCTTAAATCAGAGTGGCTGATAGCCGTGTGATATTCTGCAATTACAGCACTCGTACAAACTCTTTACCCTTGTGTATTACTCAGTTGTAGTGTTTGCTTTGCTTTGGCTTTTTTGGGGTTAATTATTGTGATCTCCCACTTAAAACAGAAATACTCTGTAGACTGATGGCATTTCATGTTGCTCTGCTCTATAATGTTTAAAAAATGTGAGCAAAATCACCTGTTTTGTCATCACTTTAGTTTTACGCTAGAGAATCATTCAACACTTGCTCTAAAGTGATGTTGGTGAATTAGCAAAGGTTTCTGCTGCTCTGACATCAGCTGGAGATGTGAGTAAATGGTGAAACAATGTAGTTCCTTAAACAAAAGGATATTTAGACTCACCTTGTTTGATTTTCATGATTAGACCGTCAATCTTTTCTACTGTATAAATGCAATATCACACTCATAGCAGTGTGATATGGCTGATGTGACACTAAAGTGGGGCGCACACCGGATGCACTGCACTGCGGTGCGACATTGCATGCACATGACAAAGTTGGAAGTACCGCACACCAAACGCGCACATTCTAATGTTAATTAATGTGAAAATATATTTAGATGGTGCTCTGTGGCACGGCAAAAATAACAGTGTCCTGAGTTGTAGCTGGGTGCCGCAGACAGTCGCAGACTTGCGGCGCCGGTGTGAGTACCCTGTAAGAAATCTGTGTTTAGAATTGTAAAGTGCATGGCGGTGCATGACCATCTCTTTCCCCAGTCTTTCTGCATAATCATTTGTTTTTATTTTTCAATGCTATAAAAGTAAGAACATTTTGTGCAGTGAATTAGTCTGTTTCTTTATCAATTTTAATGAATTTTGTATTTTTTTCATTCAGTGATTACTTCTGATTTACCTTTAATTTAATAATTGTCATTTTTATTAAATACTTTAAATCTTTTTTTTTTCTAAATTTTTGTTTTTCGTTAAATTAATTTACTTAAATTTATTAAATGAATTGTACTTTTAAAAGTTTATTTCGTTTCAATTTAAATAGAGCATAGTGTAGTGTCTTAGGTATACTTTCTTAAATTAATGTTGAATGAATGAATCTGAACTTGCACAGAAATTGGAATCGGAATGATATACAACCATTTTCTAAAATATATTATTCTGTGACATTTACCAAGCCACCAGAATGACCTTAAATTTAATAGTTTGCCTTTCATTATTAAATGCTATTTTAAACTTGGACCTTTCATTGTTTTGTATTATGGCTTTACCAGCTTCAAACAGTAATAATCTGTCTTGCTGTTATAAACTTTCCCTAATATGCTTTTTTTTTTCTTTTTTTTTCAAACTGAGAACTGACAGATGCACTAACAATCTCAGAGGGAGGAGGTGATGATGTTAGTGGAAAAGATGAAAAGCTACTGAAGCATGCGCTCAGATTCAGCAGTTGCATGTTACATTCAGCTGAAGGGCGTTATGCAGTATTTTGAGGGTGACACTGTCATGGCTTTCAAACCTTCCCAGTGTGAGTCAGAATCTGTGGGCACTGAGGCTGTTGAGCTTCAGCCATAAACGTCACAGTAAATCATTTGTGAAAAATAAAAGTCAAGCTTGAGCAAAGTAAAATAAAAAAGAATGTTTGTTTTCCGAACATCTGAAATGAAATGCTTTAAACATTACACTGAGTGACTTGCAGTTTTGTTTGCATTTTCCTTGGACACATTTCTCAATACTTGGGTCACTTTTTTCAAAACTCTTCACACAGTGAGAACAACAGCAGTCTATGTGGGCTAAACCATGGACGATTTATCATTGCTCTGGCACAAAACTCAAGATCTTTCAAATGACATCTTTCTTTTCTTAGATTCTGTACAAACTTCTCCAAAACCCAATGTACCTTTAGGCCAGTTTATATGTTTACTCTTTTTCTAAACTGCTGTATATTTATTCATGTATTCTTTTGTATTTTACTTTGTTTGTTTAGTAGGTCATTGCTTTGTTAGTGAATATGTTATATGCATCATTTGCTAGTGTTGTGGGGGGAAAAAATGTGTTTAATGACTGAATTTGGTCATCATTTAGATACAAATGTAAATTAGATTTAAATGTGGAATTAGATTCTGTGCAATGCTGAAATTGGTGAGATACAAAGAAATATCTGAGCATAGAAGTTATGGGACCTTACTAATAATGAATAATCCCAACCAATAATTTTTGCACACTCACAACTAAAGTCAGGTGTACATGATGCACATTCTGATGTTCAGAAGATCCTATGTCCGTGCACACATCAGGAGGGCAGGGTTCAATGCCATCTACTGGCCCAATTGGAACAGCGGTTCAATATTTTCACTGACCCCTCCAAAAAAAAAAAAAAAAAGGAGAAGTTAATAGTTATTTCTTAGTCACATGTTTTAAATTTTGTGTCAAAATCTAGAATCTAAATAAAAAAAATAGTATCAAAATCTAGAATTTAAATATTTAAAAAATGTTAATAAATGTATAATGAGCAAATTGTTGCATTGTACCGATGTAAATGTCTGCTTCCAAGACATTCTTTTAGCCTCATAATTTAATGTTGCCATCATTTCGCTGTACTGGTTTTTACCAGTTTACAAAACAACGACATGCTCTCAACATCCAATCAAATAAGAGAAACCGAAAAGCAATATGGTGTTTACGATATCACAGAGAAGGTAGCATTTAAAGGCTTAAAAGCACAAACTGTTTCTCTATTCTTCGACTGTATTCATACGCAATTGACAAAGTCAAAGGCAAATTTTGTGACAAGGCAGAACAGATCGGGCCAGTAACAATCCTGTCTACTGTCCTGAGCTTTGATTTCACCGCATCTGTGATTTTTTCGTGAACGCGCAACGCTCATGCAGGCAGGCACCCGCGAATGGCGGATCTGCGTGAACAGATGCGCAGAAGTCCGAATCTACATTTGCTGACTGACAGTTTGAGCTACTTATCGGATTGTGGGAGATGTTGGTCGGACAAAATTTAATTGGATGAACATTACCCCGAAGATAAAAATACATATAAACACATTTAGATGATTTACTGTAATTAGTACTATTGGACCGTGGAGAGACTTTAAACCAGCACAACAAAAATAGTTTCTGAAGACAATTACCTACTAAACCTTTATTGTTCCTGCTTGACTGTGACCCTAATATTGATACGAGCTCTGAATATTTGCTCCACACACAGGTTCTTGTTTGACTCATCCGACCACACACACCTCACACTTTACGTTTTTACAAAACTCACAAAAGCCTCATTTACTTTACTGGGGAAGATTTAATACTTATTTCATATTTATGTTTGTTGAGCATCATTTATGACAGTAGTTGGAATTATTGTGGAAACTGACTAATTCGGTATCTGCTAATTTCATCAAACTAACCTAACAGGCACACAACATCATAAGACGTTAATGTTAGGTTAGATTTAGGTCATGACATCAGGTGACCGAAATAGCCAATGTATAAGGATAATGTTATTTTGATGTCCAAAAACGACAACAAATTTTGTTGATATTTGGTTGATTTTAGGTTGTGTTGGAAAGTGACCAAAATCCATCGTCTGATAGATGTCATAGTGGTAATGTCCACACAACTTCAAGGTGAAACTAAATTTAACGTCTCCATGACAATGGGGTATGTTGGGGTAAAACGTCAATATGATGTCATGTTGATGTCCTGTGCCTGCAAGAAAGGACCACAAATTTTAGCCTAGGATTATAGTAATAGTTTAGGATTTTTTTCTTCTGGTATTTTTATTATTAAAGCATGTCAAATTAACACTACATGTTGGTTGTTTGCTGTGAGGTTTAATTTCATGTGTCATTTTATCACTATGTTAGGTGTTTGGATGAGATCCAGCTGCTCTACTGGAGTTTGGAGTATTGCAGTTTTTGCTTGCACACATTTCTCAATACTTGGGTCACTTTTTCCAAAACTTTTCACATAGTGTGAACAATAATAGTACTTGTGGGCTAAACTGTGGAAGCTTTATCATTGCTTTGGCACAAAATTCAAGATTTGATGACTACATCTTTCAAGTGACATGAGTTCTTGTCTTAGATGTGTACTTATTTACAGTGAAAAAAATGACTCAAAGATGATAAATTGCATTTACTTTTTTTTTTGGTAAGTAGTTGTAAACATTAGGGCTGAATTTAACCAAACAAATTAAGTTGAGCATTCATACATTTAATTTGTTTGTTTAAATTCAACCCATATAAATTGTTTGCAACAACTTTTCAGAATTTGTTTTCAAAGTATAATATCTCCAAGAACATTTGCATGTTTATTTTTTCAGAACTGTTATTTTTAATTTGTATAACTGGTACTCTTAATTTGTGGGTGATCTATCTTTTTTTTAAACTATCCTTATTTCAAAATCTGGGCATAGAGAGTAGAATGGTACAGAATTAAGGACATAACTAATGTAATCTAAAGTCTAATGCAAGTTGTATCGTGTGTGTGTGTGTGTGTGTGTGTGTGTGTGAGCGTGCATGCTTGCGTGTGTGTGTTTTGAAATGCTAAAAAAAAAGGAAATGCTAAGGTCATAACTCAACTGCAAACTTTTAAAAAAGCATTAAACTGCATCTGTTTGTCAGTGGACTGTGGCATATTCAGTTGTACTTTATTTTGTGATTTCATCATAATAGAAGGCATTTGGATGAGAGATTTGGCCATGGGAAACGAAGCGTGAGTCTGTAACAGCTGTGCCTGGGGCAGTGCTCCGTACTGAACACTGGTGCCCTGGGTCAACTATGACTGTGTCTGTCACCGACTACAGAGAAAGATAGTACTTAACAAAATATTTTAAAACACTTTCTATAGGGAGAATTGTGAGTTTAAACAAAGAGGTGATAATATTATTCAAAACTGCAATGCAACAGTGCACACAAATGATGGTACATCATTAAAATTGTCTAAGCTGTAGTATGAATAATAATCGTAAGCTTATTTACTTTTAAGCTATAATGTGTTTGTTTCTATAGCGCTTTTACAATGTAGATTGTGTCAAAGTGGCTTAACATAAACGTTCTAGTAAATTGAAACTGTGTCCGTCCAGTTATTAGAGTTCAGTTTAGTTCAGGTCAGTGTGGTTTAAATTTTACTGCTGAAAGTCCAAACACTGAAGAGCAAATCCATTAATGTGTGGCTCCACATGTCCCAACCCTGCAGAAAAATCCAGCTTAAACCAGCCTAGGCTGGTTGGCTGGTTTTAGCTGGTCGACCAGCCTGGTTTTAGAGGGGTTTTGGCCATTTCCAGGCTGGTTTCCAGCCATTTCCAGCCTGGTCTCAGCTGGTCAGGCTGGGAGATGACCAGCTAAAACCAGCTTGACCAGCCTAGCCAGGCTGGGATTCCAGCCAAAACCAGCTATGTCCAGCTTAAACCAGGCTGGTCAAGCTGGATTAAGCTGGTCATTTTCCAGGCTGACCAGCTAAGACCAGGCTGGAAATGGCTGGAAACCCCTATAAAACCAGGCTGGTCAACCAGCTTACCAGCCTAGGCTGGTTTAAGCTGGATTTTTCAGCAGGGAATCCAAGCAAGCAAGTGGCGAAAGTGGGGAGGAACAAAACTAAAGTGAAAAAAAAAACCTATAGAGAAACCAGGCTCAGATTAATAAGGGTACTATGCCACCAGGGTAAACTTCTGACACCTTTATAGCACCTGCATATATTACAATTAAAAACAGGCCACTGAACATGGGGATGATCTCCGAGTGGCGTTCTCCAAAATTAAACAAAGAATAGACTTGGGCCTGTTGGTGTGTGAGCTGTTTGTGTTTGCAAGGTTTGTACATTTTTTGCGAGTGACTGGCATTTTTATTTTGGGGGCCGCAAAAAAGTATAAAAAAGGCTGGAAAGTATAAGAACCCCTGTGCTACAGCATCGTAAATCATGCTAGCAACATGCTAATTCCTGCTTGAAACATGATAGCAACATGTTAATGTATGTAAGAAAATGATCTCAATAATTTTATTCATGTTGTTAGTTCTGATAGCACCACTCAAGTTTGCAATTCAAGCAGTAGAAATTCATGCTAGCAAACTAGCTACATGTTAATTCATGTTAGAAAAATGGTTACATGACATGTTAAATCATGTTATAAACAGACAACTAAATGCATACTAAATGATGATAGTAGAGTGATACATATTTCTAGAAACATGCTAATTAATGCTAGCAGTGTTTTCTCAATTAAACCTACAACTGGCTGTCTATCTGTCTGTCTTACATGCTGTTCAATCATTAAATAAAACTTTCAGGCTAAGCGTTCTCAATCCAAACTCTGTTGTATGTCGAACCTTTATTGTTTTGTTTTGTTGGTCTAGTTTTGTAAAATCTAGTTGGTCTAGCTTTGTAGTGCTGTAATGTAAACATTTAGCATGTTACTAATAAAGTAGAGCAGTAGTAATAGAATCTTGAGTTGTTATCACAAACTGTATTGCCCCATTTTCACTGATTAGTATGGTAGGCTATGGTACGGTATGGGTCAGTACGCTTTTATGCCAGTTTCCAATGTCAAAAGGTACTCATACCAAAGGGCACCTAGGACAACAAAAGGCAGCACTAGACATGCAGCTAAAGGCTATTGGTTTACAGAAAAACATCACTAGCTCGTACATAAGCCAGGAAAATGTAAACAAAGGAAGCACCATTTTTAAACTCACAGCCGACCCTACTGAAAAAACTGCTTAAACCAGCCTAGGCTGGTTTTAGCTGGTCAACCAGGCTGGTTTTAGAGGGGTTTTGGCCACTTCCAGGCTGGTTTCCAACCATTTCCAGCCTGATCTTAGCTGGTCAGGCTGCTAAAACCAGCTGGACCAGACTAGCTAGGCTGGGAGCCCAGCTAAATTAGCTATGTCCAGCTTATACCAGGCTGGTCAAGCTGGTTTTAGTTGGTCATTTTCCAGCCTGACCAGCCAAGACCAGGCTGAAAATGGCTGGAAACCAGCTAAAACCAGCTTGACCAGCCTGGTTTAAGATTGACATAGCTAATTTTAGCTGGGCTCCCAGCCTGGCTGGTCAACCAGCTAAAAAAAAAAACAAAAAAGGAGAAGCCTGAAAAACAAAGGAGCTAATGATTCTTTCAGCAACCTAAAACTTGAACAAACTGACATGTTTATTTATTATCATCACCTTTTGGGATATTAAAAACTCAAAATAGGCCCAATTCCAATTCTACCCCTTAGCCCTTCCCCTTACCCCTACTACCCCTCATTTTTCGCGTTTACGCCAAGGGGTAGAGGTGTCCCAATTCTCTTTAGCTTGACATCCTAGGGCTAAGGGGAAGGGGTGAATAGCCCTTCGAACGATTTTTCAGGACCACACTCAAAACCATTGGTAAGAAAATTTCCCAGAATACACCTGCCACAACGGCAGTATTGCTGAACACAAAAATTAGGAGATCCACAAATTAGTATTTGTTGTCATTATTTCAAATTTTTATGACAAACAAACAGGTTTTAATACATTCATAACTGCGTTTGTGTTTTACCGTTATGCTTTTTTAAAAAATGCTAAAAAAAAAACACTAAATGTCACGATCTATAATCCATAATCATAACTTCTGTATAGCTGTCCAACAACATTCTGACACTCGATGACTTGATGATACTCGAATACCCTGTCAGAAAAGTCTAGTGGCTGAGAATGAGCTTTTTACAGTGTCTGATATAATGTTAATGTTGTTTTTGTGTGTTTACATAGATGAATATGGCCACTGTGTATGCACACAGTACAGTTACGATCTCATTTCCACATTAGATAGTTATGATAACATAATATATGGCTTAAGTGATTTACTCAAGATAAATACCAAAAAATAGCACAACTGGAATAACTACAGCAGTCGCGATAGATGATCTCATATGAAGCAAGAGATCGCGATGACATATGATGACGTGTGCAGGTGCTGTAGTGCTGTCCCAATTCTTAGGGGTAAATTTTGAAGCCCTTCCCCTTAACCCTTGATTGTAGGGGTACAAAAATAAAATTGGGATTGGGTCTTACTTTTTAACAAGATGTTAACGTGATGTGCTGTTGAAGTGTAAAGATGAGAGGTGTGTACTGACTGTTTCATGTAATTTATGATCAAAAATAAGGCCTAAATATATGTTTGGTAACATTTTAGAGACTGTAAGGCTCTGTATGTGCTTGTAAATGTTTTATTGATTTATTTATTTTTATTTTATATAATAGCAGACATTACAGTATGCTATTTTGCATCATTGTTCTGCAATTGTAATTCAATCATGTTCATAGAAAGATTAGTAATAAACATTTGTTTATATACAAGTATTTATGTATACTAAGCATGTTAGTAAGAAGTGTTTCTCGTATGATAGGTGAACTTCAAGCGAGAATGAAGTTGACTGCAACTTTCTGTCAAATACCCTGCCTACCAAAAGGGTACCATTGGTACCAAACTGTACCGTACTGTACAGTACTGTACTGTACCACTCAGTGGAAATGAGGCATAAGAAGATTTTTCTGTAGTTTTAGCCTATAGTATGCTGGATGTGGAAGTAACTGCTGCTAGGTGATCAGGAGAACACTGTGAACATTTTAGAAAAAGTAACCAAAGTACTAAACAAAAGTGTGATTATGTTTCTTTTGTTATGATGCAATAACAACCTTACATGTTTAGAGAACATAGAAACGATTTAGAAAAGATTTTGTGAGTATAAAAGTATGTGTTTTAAAAGTAAGAGGACTTTCTGTTGATCATTCTGTGTGTGTGTGTGTGTGTGTGTGTGTGTGTGTGTGTGTGTGTGTGTGTGTGTGTGTGTGTGTTTGTTGTTTTTATAGTTGCTGTACATTGATTACTCCCGGAGCAGAGGACTAAGTTATATCCACAGAAGCTAGTGGAAATGCTCATGTTTGATCAGACTGTCACTACTGGAACACTCTACTCCTTGTAGAATTTAACCAAAACAAAAGGGTTGATTTTTGCAGTGATACATTAAATTCAAACATGAATGTCTGTAAAATCCTTGATTGAACATTTAAAAATAATTTATTTAGGCTTGTTATGTTATGTTTTCAGATAGTGTTGCTTGTTAGAAAGTGTTGGTGGCTGCTAAGGTACTTTAAAACATTGCTATAATGTTACCATTTCAAAGGTTACAATTGCTAGATTGGTAACAAAGTGTTGCAGTGATAACTAAGCAGTTGTTAGGCACCTAATGTGTTTATGTGTGGTTGTCAAGGTGGTCTTACTGGTTATTGGCAAAGTCCATTTGATGCTGCGTTCACACCAGACGTGGTATCATGTCAAGCGTGAGTGATTTACATGTTAAGTCAATGCAAATGCGTGAATAGACATCCTGCGGCACGATACGCGCGAATGGCACGGCGTGAATGACATGAATTGCGCGAATGGCGTGGCGCGAATTGAGCGTTTTGCACGTTTGACGCAAATCACTCAAGTTCAAAAATCTGAACTTCAGCGGACCTTCGTGCCACGTTAAACAAACAGGAGCTTGCTCTTGTGGGGGCATGAGTGTGACTAATCGCCTGTTGTCGGTGTCCCGGGGGAAATCCTCCAGCCGACACTGACAACAGTTCATCGAACTAGGCTTGGCTCGGCTCAGTCAGAAGCACCGCTGAAAGCCTCCGTCATCCAGGTTCAGTTTCTGGAGTTTATGAGCTCACAGAGCTGAATGCACCTCTGAAAGGATGTAGTGGACTCAGACACGACCCTAAACATATCAAAGCTGTTTTTCAGCCTTCATAAAGCACATAAACACTGTTATTTTCTTCTTAAAATCCATTTTAGCCATTTTGCATTGAAGCAAGAGAAACCGGGCAAACAGAAGCCCTGCCCATCACGCGAATCCGCGTCTGTTCTGAAGTATATTTGACGCGCAAATGAAGCAGATTTGACGTGCAAATGAAGCGGATTTGACGCGTGATTGAAGCGGGGTTTGACGCACGAATGAAGCGAGTAAACTCAAATGTTCACTCGGCTATTTATGCGCAAATAGCATGATTTATCTGCGCGTTCCTTGTCTGGTATGAACGCAGCAAAAGGCAAGTCATTTCACTCGGTGGCCATCTTTGAAACACCTCTCGGGCAGTATGCTCGGGCATTCTGTTGAAATGGGGAAACATCAAATTCTCCAAAACTGTTAGCCAAGCTTACAATTACATTACGTATTTGGAATCATTGATAAAATTAAACAACAGTCTCATACGTTTCATTCCTAAACTCTCGATTCTAATAAAAACTCTCTTGGTTTTTTCATTGCTTCCCTTTCTACTCTGTTTGTGTTGTTGGCTTGTGTATGTGATAATTTGATTTGACTTTAGAGTTTGATTTTGTTCTTGTTTCAGGTGTGGTACGCTGTTACTGTTTAGTATAAACTTCATAATCCCTGATCATCAGTTTCTAAATTCCCAGAGGAATCGAGAAGTTTAGATGTCACATGGCCTACATCTTACAACACACAGAAAATGTTACTGTTTATACACACAAGTCTTGAAGTGAGCGCCATTCGCTATAACTTTTATAAGTTTTTTTTATTAGAATCATAGTCTAGATATGGCGTGCCAATGTTGAAGATGTTTTGTTTTTTGTTTTGTTTGTTTATTTTCGATTAAGCAGTTTAGAGGATATATTTCAGTCAGTTTGGGGTTTTTGTTATATTGTTTTCTCTCTTTTTTAGCCACCACTTGAAATCATATTTCCCTTAATAACCTACATTAATTGATTTAAATTTCTTTTGTATGAAACTTTAAATTGTATATACTATTTTGCTGTTTGAAATCTTTTCAGTTTGTAAATAAATTCACTTATTTTATGTTATACTTGTCTGTCGTTTTGCTATTTTGCACCAACTATCGTCAAATTGAATCACATGAAAATGTTACCTCTTCAACCCCTAGAACTAAACTTTAAAGTTGTAACACTTACACCCAATTCACATGGGGCTTCATCATCAATGCTTGATGGAGGTTGTGTCTGAAGTCAGGGTACTGTTTGAGCTGGGGTATTTGCATAAATCGATCAGGGGTGTGTTTGCAAAACCCATCATAGGCTAACTAAGGTCACAAGTTCCATTGTTACAAACATAGTTCAAATCCCAAATCCATCGTTACAATGAACATTCGCAAACTGCGTCGCAAACTTGTATGCTTGTAACTACATCTCTGGAGCTGTAGTTTGTCACATACAGTTTAGTTTTGCTTTGCCTTCGTAGTTGAGAAATTCCCAACTCCTGCAGTGAGCAATGCCACTAAAGCAGCACAGACGTACCCACAATTCAGTTCGGCAACACTTGATGTCATCCATTCAAAGTCAATAGGAAGCATTGACGCTGACACCTCGTTTAAATCGAGTTTTGGGGATGTGATGCAGTGATTAAATTGCTGCTAAGTTGTTCCTTTTTTAATTAAGGGTATTCTTGTTGCTATGCTGATGCTAGATATTGCCAGGGTGTTTTCGATAGATATTAAAGTGATACTAAGTGCTTTTAGTGGTTACAGTTGTTGTGTTGCTAGGTTTCTAGTGGTTGATAGGATGTGTTTGGTGGCTGCTTTAGTGCTGCTGCATGACAAGAGGAGACTATAAAATGAAAGAATTAACAAACAAACAGGTGAACTGAATAAACTAATAATGGGTTAATAAGGAGGGTGTGACTAGACAATAGACGGAAGAGCACATGACACAAATTAGCAACACAAGCCTTGTGCTCACGTAAAACGGGACTAGAACACGCAGCCAATGAGAAAACTCATTAACAACGTGTTCACATAAAACGCAACACTTAAGCATGCAGCGCATGTAAACATGTAGCATGTTCTAAACAAAAAACACTAACAGAAGACTGAACACAAGACATGAGTACACTATAAATAAAAACACTTACTGTGCCCTCACACATGTGACATGCATGTTTCATCCCAGCGTCAACAAAAACCGAAACCAACTATACTAAGATGCTAAGAATAAAACGCCACGCTGCAGACGGAACAAACACAAACAAAAGGACAAGAGTGCACATGTTGATCACACCTGGACCTCACACACCTGCATGAAGCGGGAGCACGCATTGCCCAAGCGCAGCCAAGACGACACTCATACAATGACAGAGATCGACAATGACGGGAAATATGAGTGCTCGACTGGAGAAAACTTGAGCCGAGCACAACATACAAGACATGGACACTGCCACAAAAACAAGAATTAACAAGATGGAAGTGGCAGAATCCTGACAGAATTGGCAGACATATGGATGGATGGATACTGTATATTAGAGAATTTATTTATTGAGTTGTGGATGGTTGAAGGATCCAGACAGAACTCAAAGCATAACACATATGTTTTTATAATAACACTCACAAAGTTAAAACCCAGCCAGTGCTCGACTGGATTCATGGTCTACCCGAATGGCTTTGTGTCAAACACAAAGCATGTAAGAGTCAGCCTAGGATGATTATGAGACATTGGAATGATAAATAGACAGATATGAGAACCAATAATGGGTCATGTGATGTTTTGTCAGTGTTTTTATCCCATGGCTTTAGGCTCCACAATAATGAAGGGACAATGTCTTTTCCATAGGCCCTTCACTGCCACAACTCAAGGAGATAATTGACACCCGGCAGCATGTGAGAAAGCTTGCGGATGCACAATACACATTGAGGTTAGTGCTTAATGCTGAAGTAGTTATGTGAAGTAGTTATGTGAAGAGAGGCAGTTTTAATTCAAATATATAAAGGGTTCGTTCACCCAAAAAGGAAAATGTAAGCTTTATGTTTGAAAGTTATGATTTAACAGAAATTACGATTTTTTTGATGAAATCTGATAGCTCACTCTTCCCCAATAGACACTAAGGTTTCAGAATCGTCAAAAACATCTCAAAACAGTCCATATGTCTTCAGTGGTTCAATCGAAATCGTAACGAGCTACAAGACTTATTTTGTGTGCACATAAAACAAATATTAGGACTACAGTGGTCCCTCGTTTATCGTGGGAGTTACGCTCTAAAAATAGTCTGTGATAGGCGAAATTCATGTTTACAATTATTATAGATGTTTTAAGGCCGTAAAACCCGTCACTACACACTTTATACACATTTCTCAGATAGGCATTAACATTTTTACACTTTTCCCTGGTTTAAACACTCTCAGTGTTAAAATTTTGTAGAAAAATAACACAGTCCAATATTATAAAATTAAACCAAAGATCAACCCCTGTTATCAGGAGCAAACATTCATCGCTGTCAGCAAAAGGTTCATAAAGCTTTTTAGCTTTAGTGCTGATAATATTGCCGTCCAATGTTATGTTTTTTTTCCTGCAGTCACTGATACACAAAGCAAAAGCAGACTTCATCCTTAAAGGGGTTGCACACCGGATGCGGCACGCTCATAACAGTTGGAAGTAAACATGAACATGCACATTCGCATGTTATATAAAATCAAATTATTCATATGGTGCTCTGTGGTCTATTTTCTGGGCACAGCAGACAGCCGTCAAATTGTGGTGCCAATGTGCGTACCCTGAAAGCTATGATTGCATGGTGTGCCGCATCCGGTGTGTCACCCCCTTTACAATGGTCTTACTATGGACAGTTACTACCTTTTTTCATCCTTGTTGAAACCCACACTGCTAGCGATCGGAAATTTATATTAATTTGGCAAGCTGAACACATTGTGAACTGTACCAGACACAGAGAAGATTGATTGACAATGGTCTACAGCCAACCAGGATGCAGAACACAATGCACTTTAAAAAAAAAAGTACACTCAAAAGGTGAACTGCGCTATAGCGAGTGTCCACTGTATATTCAACCCTTTCTTCTCCTCTGTGTCAGTATATTGTGCACATTCATGAGTCCTGTCACTTGACTTGACTTGACTTAACTTGACTTAATTTTAACGATATGAGAGTAATTAAAAACATAATTTTCATTTTTGGGTGAACTGACACTTTAACATGTTATCATCTTAAGCAATTTTTATAATTAATAAACATGCATGGATGAATAAAAAGATTTTCCATTTCATGCAGACTTTATCACTGTCAGAAACTCTACATGGCCCACCATAAGACAACTTCAATTATTATTCCAAACACATCATAATGTAGCAAAATAAATAGCTCTTCAGTTTAAATGTTTGCTGTAGACTTAATTCTTAAAAAAAACATATGAGTCCTCTAGAGGGAGAATGTCAGCAGTCTTGCAGAAAGGACCAAAGATGAAGGACAGCTCTTGCTTCTAAAGAAAAACAGAAACAAAACAATTGCATACACATAACTGAAGCACTGAAGCACAAAGTCTAAATGTGCTGGGATCCAGAAATACACAAAAGAAGCAAAGGAGCTTGAAATATATAGATACAGATATGTGGGTAAATATTCCACACATAATTAAGGATAAAGAAAGAAACAGAACCATCCATCATAACAACTCCTATATGCCATCATAGCCATGTATTAAAAGAACAAATGTTGCTTCTTGCTCTAAATATACAATTTTCTTTTTCCTTTTTTTTTTTTTTGTAAATGATATATTCCTGCAGGCGATTTAAGAAAATGACACATTATGTCATGCATTTTATAACAAATCAAGGTTTTCAAGCCAGCTTATACAGTCCTTAACATTTACACACATAATGCAATAATGGTGACACTCAATATCACATCTCGCATCATTAGGGGAAGAGATGCTATCTGCATTATCACCACATGACACATAACTCAAAGGGAAGACCAAACATGACAGCACTGGTGCAAATGATGCAGTAAACATTAAAGAGTGAAGACTCAAACAATGATTTATTCATGTGCTGCATTCAGCACTGCAGAAATAAAAACAGAAAGGTAACTGTTATTACTCTATTTTAAATTACAATCATATTTTTTAATAATGTTTTACTGTGAAGTTAAAATATTTTTATTTTAAATTTAAAACATGTAATGTCACATTCACAGTTAAATACCACTGAGGGCTCTATTTTGATGACCCAGGCGCAAAGTCCAAAGTGCAGGGTGCAAATGCATTAAGGGCAGTCCGAATCCCACTTTTGCTATTTTAAGGACAAAAAAATCTGCAATGGTCCAACTGGGTTGAGCTTATTCTCTTAATGAGTTATGGGTGTGATTTGAGAATAAGCCAATCAGAGTCTCATCTCCCATTCCCTTTAAGAGTCAGTTGCGTCGCGCCATAGCACATTTGCTATTTATGTGACAAACTTTGTAAGTGGAAAAAATGACAGATTCATTAGCGAGAAAACAGTTAAACAGACCATCTGCAGCGTGAGAATGAGAGAATGAGCCTCCTCATTATTTACTTTCACTTTCTCTGTTTCATGGATAAAAAAAATGGTGTTTTACACAGACATCCATTAGCCTACATAATTACTTTCGTTTGTTAAGCACAAAGATTTGGTTCAAAACCAAACGAATTCGTTTCCAGCAAACAAATAAATCAACAATAATAACGAAGTGTGGTCAAAAAACTGAGTTGTTTCCAAATACACATGCTGTGCCACAAATGGTCTAAAACCTGACAGGTGGCAAATCTAAGCTTGTTTTTATTAAAACAAATATAATTATGGATGTATTAAATAATACTGCTAATAAAAATAACATTATACGAAAGCAAATTGTTATGAATAAACTGAAAAAGCATGTCCCTTTGTTAGTCCCTTTAGTCCCTTTATTAATCCGGGGTTGCCACAGCGGAATGAACCGCCAACTTATCCAGCACATGTTTTACGCAGCGGATGCCCTTCCAGCTGCAACCCATCTCTGGGAAACATCCATAAACACTCATACACTAAAGACAATTTAGCCAATTCACCTCTACCGCATGTCTTTGGACAGTGGGGTAAACCGGAGCACCCGGAGGAAACCCATGCGGACGCAGGGAGAGCATGCAAATTCCACATAGAAACACCAACTGACCCAGCCGAGGCTCGAACCAGCGACCTTCTTGCTGTAAGGCGACAGCACGACCTACTGCGCCACTGCGTCCCGCCATTCAATAATCCAAATCCTTCAAACTATATAATTTTACAAACCTGTTAATATACTGCAACAGAAATACAGGCAGCTACATATTAAAAAGAAAAAGTTTTCGAAGTGAAACTTCATTTCCGTAAGGTCGATCATAGATCTCTGATGTAAAAGAAATTGTGCAATGAAAAATCCAAGCAGAAGGCTTCACAGCTGGTAAATAAAAGCAATCCTACAAGACCTCTGAATCCATAAGAAACAATGGCAGACAAACCTGACATTCTAATCACAGAGAAGGAGCGAAAATGTCAGTAATGACAGCTGCTGTGGCTTTAAGATTCTTGGATATCATTTAATCAAAGCGAAACCCCTACAAACAGGAATTTTCAGAACACAGCAGCACGTTTGAAAGTTTCACTGCATATTTGTCAGACAGTGACATTTAAAGCCACACCATTCCGACTACAGAAACAAATAAATGTCTGGCGTCTTTTATGATTTAGAATTGTCAGAATCTGAAGTCATCAGTTTCACTTGATTTCTCTCAGCCTTTATACAGCATGAGTGCTGATGTCAGGTTACTATAGAAACAACTGAGCAAAAACACACTCCCAGATTCCCAATTGTAAATATGAATTTCACACAAACCACTTATTTAGGCTCACAAACCATAATTTCAGAGGCATTATGTGAGTAAAGCAATTGAAACACCACAATATGAGGAGACCGAGCAAAGCCTCTAGTACAGAACATTTGAGATCGTCCTCTATTTCATTAAACAAACACTCTGAGTCTGATAGTCTCATTACAAGATTCAATGAAGAGTCTAATGCAATGAAAACAAAGAAGCATTTGAATTTACATACTTAAATTATTCAAATGAATAGAATTGTGCATAATGCAGGAACTAACAAACACGCTCCAGAGGTGGTTTTTAATGCGGTCCATGATGTGATTGTCCATGTGTGTTTAATTGTAAACAAATAGAAGCACATCTCATCTTCTGTCAGCTATCTAGGGTTTATATAGGGATGCTGTTTTTCTCTGTTAAGGAAAGTGAAAAGGGATGAAAGAAAGAGGGAAGACATTAAAAGCAAGATGGAGAGAAAGGGGTAAATCTAAGCAAAAATAATTTGAATTGCCTATTACGCTAATGATAATGACAGTCTCAAGTGCTGATTATCATGAGGCTGTCAGAATGGAGACACTTCAAATGATAATCCAGAAGAATAAAATAGATGCCAAGGACAAAATTAGTGACAGTCTGGAGGAACAAACAATAACAGCAGCTTAATGCAGAGGAGAGAAACAATATTTCTGATAAGCTACTGTTATCTTGCGTTCAGCAGAGTACAAAAAGGTGAGAGAAGGTTGATAAGAGAAATTCTGAATTATTCACAGTCCTGTATAAAACTCAAAATATCCATAGAGATGATTAAGAAAAAAAGACATTCACGTGTATCTGGTATTGCCAGGCTTTGCACAGCTTTTTTATATAACCACATCTTAATTATTTATTTATTATGATTCATTATGATTCATAAGCTCAGTGATTACAAACTGTCCAGACCAACCCACACCGCCTACTGTGATACAGTACAGCTGCAATGTCTCATGTTTTATTTTTGCTTCTTAAGTGGATAATATGCGTCTAATTTTCCCCATGTACGCATTTTTCTTTCTTGAAACGTTATACACCTTTAATGAATATCTACAGCTTTCAAAAGGCTGTCCACGAGAGATAAGAAACATCCACTACATATATTACTTTCTTAAACTGTATTAAAGCAGCTTATAAAAGATTTTTCACCTTAAGTCATAGTAACCTTCCAGTCTTTCTCTACGAGTGGCCTTCTGTTTATTGGTATACTGTATTATTATAAATGTTGTCGACCTTCATAAGTGTTAATTTCAGTATGCATCAGTAAGTATAAACAATTTGAGTTTAACTAAATCCATGATGAGTTAGATACTAATGACAAACAACCTTTTATTTAGTGTCTGGCATTTAAATACATGCATGTACTAGCAAAACATTACATTTATGAACACACAGAATACAGGCTGATATCTATAGAGATGGCAATAATAATTATTTTACACATTACATTAATCTGATATTGTGCTTTATTCACATCAGATACACAGTCTTCGTTCTTTATCTAGCCTTTTGCTGTATCAGCCACGCTGTAAACTGAAGACGGTGGTCATGCTTTTTTGTACAATGCCCCTAAGTTATGGAATGGCCTACCCATCCACATCAGGAATGCCGTTTCTATGGAATGTTTTAAGAAACTTCTCAAGACTCATCTTCTTACCATTGCTTTAAACTTAGATTGATTCTTTTTGTTAATTTTGTCATCCAATTGTATTGAATCATTCATATTTTATTGTTTTATTGTGGTCTTTTTTACTGTTTTTATTGTTCTGCTTTGTTTGCCTTGTATGCCTGTTAGCGCTTTGGGTCTGAGAAAAGCGCACTATAAATTAAATGTATTATTATTATTATTGTTATTATTATTATTATTATTAGTATTATGATTACAGTAATTAGGTAACTTGAACACTCTCTCTATGTACTTCTCCCAGATAAGCAGCTACGCACATTCATGCAATTCTTGAGAACTTGATGAATTAACATGTTGTAAATCCAGCAACTCTAATTTCTTAGCCAATATGTTGGTGCACATCACAAATCAAACATATAACCCTAACACCTAGATATTACAAATAATATTATCAATATTAAGCTGTTTATATGATGAAGTACATATTTAGGTACATATTTGGAAATATTTGTAAGGAAAATTATATACCAATTAATCCTCAGCCTATTGTGTCACAAGATAAATTTCACGCATTGCCATGGAAGCTTAAAAATGATGCATCACAAAATAAATCTCGTGCAGGGGGGTGAGCAGAAGCATTTTAGTACTTGTGTGTAAAAGGGTTGAGGTTAGTGAAAGGGATAAGGGTATGTTAAAAGGATATCTAGGTTAGTAAGGGAAATATATGGTGGTGTGGGTATTTAAATGTTGGTTAAGGGACAGGTTAATTTATAAGGTTTGAATAAAGCCCCAGTCACATGATTTTATTGTCGGTTGCGAAAGTCACTATGTGTGATTATGCAATTTTGTCCTGATAAAGTCTTGACTTGTTGTGGATAACAAATGTGCCGATAGTTGTACGATAGGCATGCTCTTGCCAAGAGGCTGCAGCAACAGAACTGCCCCAACAGGCTGTATTACTCCATCAAAGCTATCACAATTATTGCTTTAACAGATTTTCTTATGTCAATTAAATTTTTTAATGTTATTTCAACCTTAATAAACACTGGTGGGTCACTTTTAAGTTTCTTTTTTAATATTAAGTTATTTTCTTGTAAGTCTAAACGCATGTTTGCTTATTAAACACTCCCTTGCCTGAACTTATCGCAAGTTAGACGGAGAAAATAAAGGCATATCAGTATTGAGGAAAAATCAGGTGCTCAAGACATAATTTTTAAAATTATGACGTATTAAAAAAAATTGCAAACATTTGACAAAGGTTTGTGATAAAACAATTACAATGAAGCATTACTTAAATCCTTATTTTCCACAGAGGCAAACAAATCATTTAATTGCACAGTTGAGTAAAGGACAGGCACAAAGAAAAATATAATTTGTATATTTTGCTTGGAAAAAAATGTTTGAAACAAATATTGTTTGGGGCAACGCGGTGGCGCAGTAGGTAGTGCTGTTACCTTAAAACAGGAAGGTCACTGGTTCGATCTTGGCTCAGTTGGTGTTTCTGTGTGGAGTTTACATGTTCTCCCTATCTTCACGTGGGTTTCCTTCGGGTGTTCCAGTTTCCCCCACAGTCCAAAGACATGCTTTATAGGTAAATTGTGAACAAAATTAAACATGCTAGACTTTCTGCTATAGTGTCGTGAAGCGTCAGAGACATGGTATAGGTTGTCGTGAATTATGCCACATACACAAGAAGAAACAATTAAATTTCGCATCACGACGCCAATTTGTCATTTACAAATTCCCACAAACCCTACATCAAGGAAATTGTGTCAAAATCGTGACAAATTTGTGTGATCTGGGCTTAATAGATAGCATGGGAAACAAACAGAAGCTGGCACTGTCACTGTTACTCTCAAAAGCAGTTTATTCGGACATGTCTTCATCAACATGACATCAGAAAGGTCCAAGTTTTATATCACTCTTAAAACAATTGATTAAGCTAGTTAACGTACTTATCAACTTGTAAAGTAGGTAAAAAATAACACATACAAAAATTCTAAGAATCACAAAAAAGTTTTCATGCCAAATTCAAAAATTTAACATTTTGGCAACAAAGTATTTGGCAGCGCTTTACTTGAAGGGGGTGTAAAGTATTTTGACATGTTTATAACAACTTCACTAGGTGTCATTTGCTTAATTACAGTATGTAATTTTAAATACAAAGGTGACATTATTTAAAAATTTCCATGTGGACAACTTGACATTACCAAGACAGCAGTCTCTAAACATGAGGCTGTTGTAATTATGTAATAAATTATCATTAATCATTAAGGTTAGATATGATTAAATATTATTGAAAATGTTATACAATTAATTGACAAAGCTCTGACCCTTTTTCTGAGCAATTTAATGACAAATTCAGAAAAATATTTCATGATTTAATCTAAGAGCTTTTTACAATAATCATTGTTTCAAAGCAGCTTTCAAAAAGTGACCATTATTGAATTACAAACAAATGAAGTTAAAGTTACAATCAAATACAAGTTATTATATACATACATGGTAAGGTTTGGTCGAGAGACAATGCCATCATTCAAAGCCAATGGCCTATAGCCATCACGATGCTGAGCCGACATTGCGATTCTCTGCTCCGCCCTTGTTGCAACAGCAACACACTTGCAAAAAATACACACTTAGGCCCCGTTTACACTAATACGTCTTATGCTGCGTTCACACCAGATGCGGAATGCGCGTCAAGCGCAAGTGATTTACATGTTAAGTCAATGCAAACACGCGAATAGACATCCTGTGGCGCAATACGCGCGAATGACTTGAATCGTGCAAATGGCACGATACGCGGGAATGGCGTGCCGCGAATTTAGCGTTTTGCGCATTTGAGGCTTAACACGCATTTCGTGCCAATCACTTGAGTTCAAAAATCTGAACTTAAGCGGACATTCGCGCCGAGTTAACTAATCAGGAGCTTGCTCTTGTGGGGCGTCATTGTGACGTTGCATTTGTTGTTGGTGTCCCGGGAAATCCTCCAGCCGACCTCGACAACAGTTCATCAAACTGGGCTTGGCTCAGTCATAAGCATCGCTGAAAGCCTCCATCATCCAGGTTAAGTTTCTAGAGGAATTGATGAGATCACAGAGCTATATGCACATCTGAAAGGATCTAGTGGACTCAGACACGGCCCCAAACGTGTTAACGCTGTTTTTCAGCCTTTATAAAGCACATAAACACTGTTATTTTCTTAATAAAATTCATGTTAGCCATTTAGCAACGAAGCTAGAATCACCAGGCAGACAGAAGCCCTGCCCATCACATGAATCCGCGTCTGTTCTGAAGTGAATTTGACTTGCGGATAAAGCTGATTTGACACGCGAATGACGCGCATGTTTAAACAGACATATACACATAATTAATAATAATAATCATAATAATAATAATAATATCTAAAGATGTTGATCTTGGTGGTTTTTTTTTTTGGTTTTTTTTTTGCAAACACAACTTATTTTGTCCTAAATGAGCATAAAAAGTTACGAAAGCAATCAAAGGCTTTTATAATAACGTTAGATGTGTGCATTTTTTTTTAAGTGACACCTGTTATTTAATGTAATCTAAACAAAAAAAAATTAAATAAATAAGAGATACATTTGTTGCTCTTTTTGTGAATTTCTCTAGTTTGGCTCAGGGCACAAAACTGTTGTAAAATTCTAAGACGAGCCCAAAAAACCAGGGAGAACTTTCGGTATCTTCAAAGCAGAATCCTTTTAATAACAAGAACTCAGCGTGGCTGTGGCATCATCGAAAGAAACTCTACACAGACTAGTACAACAGACACTCAGTTTAAATAAATGTAGGTCAGTTTGATAGATGTAGGTGGGGACAGTCATAGTGGGGACAGCCAAACAAAGCATGCAAATGAAGTGTTGTTCTCGGCAGGGTAACATGCCTTTCCAGGCCTGATCTCCTCAGCACATAAATACCCATTCACGATACAATTTAGCATTAAAACAGTGTGCAAATGATGTTCTGGAGACAGAGAAGACAATAGATACAGCCGTGCTTTGAAACTGATATTTTGCATTACTCTGGTGACCGTCAGGGCTCAAGAAACCAAGACATTTTAAGGTCTGTCACACCCTGAAAACAACTTTTCAGTTCTATATAGATAATATAAATTTATATTCCCACACTCTTTAATCAGAATGTGTTATACAGTGAAGAAACACTTTTTCAATCTAGTATGGCAATAATTACTCCTCTGTCAGAGTGCCTTTTCCTACATGACGAGTTAATAATTTAAAAGCTTATAAAATAAAGCACTGAGTGCAAAAAGTTGTTTTCTATAATTGATAAAGACATGTTTTGACTTGTTACCTCAAAGTATATTATAAAATAAAATAAAAAATAATACATTGCAGTGCATAAAACCAAATTAAAATGTTGTTGAACTGTAGAACAAACAGAGCCAGAATCAAACCACCAACAACGGCTTACTAAAAGGATTCATTCATTTTTCTTATTCAATCATATAATGATGCTTTTGTATATAAAAAACTTCTAACAAACTGCCATTTGGTCTTTCCTGTGCCAGTGTTTGCATACAGTCTGCATCACCCCAGCGCCACCAGTTTGCTGACCGTCTGCGGGCTCCTTGTCTTTGCTGTCTTCTCCTGCCAAGATCTAGCGGTTTAAGCAGAAGTGGTCAGCATTAACTAAAAAACTAAAAACCATGCTAAAGATTTGGTGGGAAATTCACCTGTAGCCATTACTGTGGTGTTACAGTCTTGATGCACTTTACCTATCTAAATGCACAGCAGTGAGAACTGAGCACAACAGTATGAACACAAATCCGAAGCAGTGGACAAAACAGTCACTCTTTGTAAACTTCATTCAGTCTCAGTGCCATGTCTACTCACTCATGCTGTCATTATTTCCATTTTTTTTACAGTTTTGTATGCACTTTAGAACCAGTTGCACAAAGTACACCTTCATATGTGTTCAAACCAAATTAATTCATGCTTTTGTTATTTAAACATTGAACCTCAAATGAAACAAACTCACAAAAAAGTCAACATGCCCGACTTGATGAGTATTCAGTCAGTATACAGTATTAGAACATAAACATTTAAGAAATTATGCATTGGGGCAACGCAGTGGCACAGTAGGTAGTGCTGTCGCCTCACACCATGAAGGTCGCTGGTTCGAGCCTCAGCTGGGTCAGTTGGCGTTTCTGTTTGCATGTTTTCCCTGTGTTTGCGTTGGTTTTTTCCGGGTGCTCCAGTTTCCCCCACAGTCCAAAGACATGCGGTACAGGTTAATTGGGTTGGCTAAATTGTCCATAGTGTATGAGTGTGAATGAGTGTGTGTGGATGTTTCCCGGAGATGGGTTGCGGCTGGAAGGGCATCCACTGCGTAAAAACGTGCTGGATAAGTTGGCGGTTCATTCCGCTGTGCGACCCCGGATTAATAAAGGGAATAAGCCGAAAAGAAAATGAATGACTGAATTCATGAAATTATGCATTGTCTGTCTGTACAGTAACTTTCTCATTTTACTAATCTGTGGATTGTCTTAAAGTGAAAACATTTTATTCCTGCTGTCTGTGTTTTTAATGTTAATCAAACAACAAAGACAATAAAAAAAACATTTGTTGTAATGTCAGTAATGTTTAACCTTTATTTAATGCATACTGTTATGTTTATATACAGTGTGCAATGCTATATTTAATTACATTATTCACTTTCTATACATGAAAACTACTGTTAGATAACCGAAAAGCCTGTTTAGGGAGTATCTTTTATGTATTATATTCATTTGTACTTTTGCTTGTATGTATAATTTTTGTCTAATATGACAGTGCCCTGTTTTTGTTGTTGTTTTTTTGCTAAGCGTATCATATATACCAAATTGTACCAAACCAAATGACCCTATGAGCAATCTGTACCATTGCACCTCTAATTTACACAAATACTTTTCTTATCACTATGTTTGAGTCAGAAAATCTCTGTAAAATAGACATTTACCCTTTTTATCTTTTGGGACTAAATGTGGAAAGCAGAATATATAGGTCTATTAATAAACCAACCATCATTTATACTAATAAATGGTATAGATAGACTATACTAGATACTAGATAGATATAGGGTACACTGTGGTCATGAAGGGTGGACATTGTCAGCAACAATACTCAGGTAGGCTGTGGCATTGGCACAATGCTAAATTGATACTAATGGGCCCAAAATGTGTCATGAAAAAAAAACACATACAGACACCATTACGCCATCACCAGCTGCCTGAACCATTGATACAAAGAAAAACGAATCCAGGCTTTCATATTGTTGATGCCAAATTCTTACTCTACCATCCGAATGTCACAGAAGAAATTGAGACTCATCATATCAGTCAGCTTTTTCCAATCTTCTATTGTCAAATTTTGGTGAGCCTGTGTAAATTGTAACTTCTGTTTCATGCTCTTAGCCGACAGGAGTGGCACCTGGTGTGTTCTTCTGCTGCTGTAGCCCATCCGCCTCAAAGTTGGACATGTTGTGCTTTCAGAGATGCTTTTCTGCAGACCTTGGTTGTAACAAGTGGGTACTGTTGCCTTTCTATCAGCTCAAACCAGTCTGGCCATTCTCCTCTGACCTCTGGCATCAACAAAGCATTTGCGCTCACAGAACTGCCGCTCACTGGATATTTTCTCTTTTTCGGACCATTCTCTGTAAACCATAGAGATGGTTGTGCGTAAAAACCCTAGTATATCAGCAGTTTCTGACCTATTCAGACCAGCCGATCAGGCATTAACAACAATGTCACATTTAAAGTCACTTAAACCACCTTTCTTCCCCATTCTGATGCTCGCTTTGAACTGCAGCAGATCAATCATGACTTGACCGTGTAGTTGGACAGTTGTACCTAATAAAGTGCCCAGTGAGTGCATATCAGTCTGCTTTCAACTTCATTAGAAGTAATTCATTTATTAATTGATTTTTTATTAATTTAATATAATTACATTTTTATTTAAATGTTTTTAACTGTAGTTGTTGTCAGGCCCCTGTGTTTTCGTCATGTGACCTTCCCCCTGTGCTCCTTTGTTCTGTTTCCCGCCATTTCTTTATGTTCATCAATTTCATCTGTGTTCATTCCCTGTGTGTAATTAGAGTCATCATGTCCTGTGTATTTAAGCTATGGTCACATTGGGCTTTTCATCCCATAGACCTTCATTCATACGCACGCGAATGCGGCAGACCGGAAATGTGGAGTGATTGCATCACTTGACTGCGTGACACCAGTTGAGGATCAAAACAAGACAACTCTAAACATAAATTTAAAACATGGAGGAATCGCTCGCTTTTTAAAATGTCTAATAAGCTTGTTTAATCCAGCCCCTTTTCACAGCGCCGCACAACAGAATATCGCATGCTCAAACTCTAATGTGAACGCAGCTTTATACTCTTGTGTGTTGTTTAGTCGTCCGTTGTTATCCTTTGTCAACATCTCATATCATTCCTAAGTCTCCTGTGTTTTCTGTGTCTTCCAAGTGAGTGCTTGTAAATAAATCTACGTGTTTGATAACTCCTGCAATCCTCTGCCTTCCTGAGAGAGCCCAGGCGTGACAGTTGTAGAGAACAGATACTGATTTCTGACTAAACCACACTCTAAAGCAGGGATCACCAAACTTGTTCTTAGAGGTCCGGTTTTCTGAATATTTTAGCTCCAACCCTAATCAAACACACCTGAACAAGCTAATCAAGGTCTTTCTAGGTATACTTGAAACACCCAGGCAGGTGTGATGAGGCAAGCTGGAGCTAAATCCTGTAGGGCACCTGGCCTCCAGGAATGAGATTGGGGACCCCTGCTCTAAAGGATGAGATTATGATTAATGTGCAGTGGTGAGCATATAATCTATACTGACATGAATGACAAATTAAAAGTATAACTCAAATCTTTATATATATATATATATATATATATATATATATATATATATATATATATATATATATATATATATATATATAAACACATACAAAGTATGATTAGAATGTAAATTATCTATGAAAATCTCCTGATAGTATGGAAACAATGTGAACTGCATACAACAGAAAAATGGTGAATAAACCTTGACATTATTATATTGCTGTATTTTTTCACAGTGAAAATGTCTAATGGCTTATATGTTTATAAATAATCAATATGATTTATACATTTCTGACAGTCAGACAGGAGTTATATGATAAATCACTTCAAATAACTTCGGTATATGCAGAACTAAACCATATGGTGGTGGTGATGATGATGAATGTACATGGTGTGCAGATCATTTTTGTTTATTCAAAATATGCGTTATTTCAGAAGCAGAATGTAAGCATGGAGAAAGGCAAAAGTCATGTAACCAGTTTATTGGGTGATTTATGTTTTGGAGTGAAATATGCACATGCTGTGTGTTGCCTTACTAACCTCTGAATATAATGTGAATGTGTAAAGCATGCTAATTTCTGCAGCTTTATTCTCTAATTCGACATCGGTTAACACATTTAAACACGCTTGCTTGAGTTTTGTTAAAAGGTGTGCACAACATCTTTTAGGATTTTTCTTCTCCCGTCACATGCCATTATGTTGTGCTACAACTCTCAGGCGAAAGAATCAATAAAATATTTAATAATGCTTGAATGCTCTACACCAGCCAACGCACAAAAACACCAAGCAGTTTCATCACATACGAACAAAAGGCTAAAGTTCAGACAGGCCAGCTGAGGCATAATTTATTTTAAAAATGAATGACAGCTTTTCTAAATTGGCAGGCTTTTTGAAGAGATAAAAATGCCGTACAAAGAAATACTGGTGGAAAACACAAAATCTGAATGACAGCAGGAATATGTTCGCAAATTGCTGCTTTCCTTCCTTACATTCAGGTTACATTATTTCAGTTCAGAGACAGAGATTGCCTCTGTAATTGTTATATATAAATCCAAAATTTGATTTTAAGCAACCATGACCGACTCAGGGTTTTAAAGATTATAGAGTTAGTTTTTATTCCTTGGTAGAGTTTTTTTTTAGCCAGGCAGTATTCTACCAGTATCATCATAGGAACTGCTTCAAATTTCCTATTAGGGCTGCACAATATATCCTTTCAGCATTGATTGCAAAGTGCAAATCTGCAATAGTCACATCTGAGGATCTGTGGTGTCAGCTGAGCTCAGTTTTAGTTTCTTCATCCCTTAGGAAATTTGAGTTGGATTATATTTGACCAGGGACCACAGCACAGGACTTTGTGGAGTCATTACAATATTTAACCTTAATAAGAGTGAACGTTTGCTTCATTTTCAAGGACTGTGACTATAAGGACTCTATTTTAATGGTCTATGTGCAAAGTCTAAAGCACATAGCGCAAAAGCATTAAGTGCGTTTTTGAATTCACTTTTGTTATTTTAAGGGTGGAAAAAATAGGCTTTGTGCCCTGTTGCATGGTCTAACAGGATTGTGCTTATTCTTTTATTAAATTCTGGGTGTGTTTTGCATATAACATGCATTAAACCAATCAGAATCTTATCTGCTATTTGTTTTAAAAGTCAGTTGCGTCACGCCATGGTACCTTGGCTATTTACATGATGAACTTTGTAAGTGGAAAAACTGAATGCTTCAGTAGCGAGAAAACAGACCATCTGCAGCACGAGGATAAAGAATGAGCTTCCTCCATTCCGCATCTTTCATATCTCTTTACTTTTACACTTTACTTTCGTGTATAAAGTAAAAGGTGTTGTACACACTCTACTGAAGACATACATTAGCTTACCTATTTCATTTTGTTAAGCACAAAGAATTGTTTCAAAACTATTTCTAAATTCAGTTCTAAGTTCCAGCAAACGAATAAATAAATAATAGCAAAATGTGGTAAAAAAAAAACCTGAGTTATATCCAAACACACGTCCTATTCTTATGCCCCATATGGTGATGCATACATCTCCAAAACCCAACAGGTGGACAAATCTAAACTTGTTTTTATTAAAACAAATATAAATATGGATATAATAAATAGTACTGCTAATACCAATAACATTAAACAAATGCAAATTGTCTTGAATAAACTGAAAAAGGCCATAGAGTCATGGAGCCAGTGGCTTTTATATTTATGTAGTAAATAACAGTTTTTGTATTATTTTTAAACCAGTTAAACTCCGCTGACCCAATACTGACACCATCGAATTTCGCTTTAAGATTTAAAGGGCTAGCATTGCACCAGACCCCCTTAAGTGGTTTCGTTTGAAAGTGTAGAATCTATATTTTATGCACAAATGCATCACTTTGGTTTTTATTTTTACAGTACACCTCCTTTTTGGACAATAAAACTCATGAGTCCTTAAAGTGGAACATGGATTTGCATCCTAAACAATGTGGTACAAAAGGAACAATTAGGGTTGTGCTAGTCTGAAAATAGCAACAAATCACACCAAACACATCTTGCGGCTTACTGCGCCGGGTGTATTATAGGCCCTAAGATTTCAAGTGCATTTAAACCATGTGTGTATGAGAAATTGTAACATTTGTAATTAAATACTCTTCAGAAAATGTGGTCTGTTTTTTGAGCAGATTTACTGTCCTACGAAATCATGCCAGTCAATCTAAAAATATGAATTATTTCCAAATACAGCTATTCGAGTTATCATTCATTCATTTATTCATTTTCCCTTCAGCTTAGTCTCTTTATTCATCAGGGGTTGCCACAGCAGAATGAATCATCAACTTATCCAGCATATGTTTTACACAGCGAATGCCCTTCAAGCTGCAACCCAGTACTGGGAATCATCCATACACACTCTCATTCACGCACATACAATACAGCCAATTTAGTTTCTTATTTCACCTATAGCTCATGGCTGTAGACCACAGGTGTCAAACTCAGTTCCAAAAGGGCCGCAGCTCTGCACAGTTTAGTTCCAACCCTAATTAAGCACACCTGATCAAACTAATTGAGTCCTTCAGGCTTGTTTGAAACCTACAGGTAAGTGTGTTGGAGCAGGGTTGGAACTAAACTGTGCAGGGCTTCGGCCCTCCAGGAATTGAGTTTGACACCCCTGCTTTAGACTGCGGGGAAAAAGCAGAGCACCCAGAGGAAACCCACGCGAACATTGGGGAGAACATGCAAACTCCACGCAGAAATGCCGAGACTCAAATCAGCGACCTTCTTGCTGTGAGGCAACAGTGCTAACCACTGAGCCACCGTGTCACCCTCAACTTATTATGTGAATTTATATTCCTATCACAGTATACCACACATAAACAAAACACTGCAATGTCAGCTCTTTTTCAATTTTGTGCAGACCTATTTCCTATCACATTGTCTACAGCATTTCTTAAGAGGACCAAAGCTATAATCTTTCACAGTTCTACTGTTGTTATATCATAGAATATAGTTTAAAGATGTTTTTGGTGAAAAAGTTATTTAAATATGTGGTTTATTTATTGAGACATCCAGTGTTCCTAAACCCGGAGAGAACAGCCTTACCTCAGCCAGCTTTTCTGGAATTTGCATCCGGCTGTCATGTTCCTGCCTGATAGTCTTGTCTATCCTGTCAGTGTTTACTGTTTTCCTGCTTTTTTGTACTTGTTTACATTGCTTTGTCTTCCTGTTGGTCATGTGCTCCTCTTGTCTTTCCTCCTTGTTTTCAGTTACCTGGCCCCCTCTTAAGCTGCGATCACACTGGGCTTTTCCTCCCATAGACTTCCATTCATATGCACGCGAATGCGTCAGACTAGAAACACGGGGTCATGCGTTAAGTTTCAAGTTGCAAAGTTTAAGCTTGGTGAACTCTGACCTGCGAAATCGCATTACTTAACTGCATGAGACTAGTCGAGGATCAAAACATGACCTCTCTGGACAGAAATTTAAAACATGGAGCAATCGCTCGCTTTTTAAAATGTCTAATCATCTTGTTTAATCCCGCCCCTTTTCGCAGCGCCATACGACAGGATTTCAAACACACAAACTCAAGTGTGACCGTAGCTTTATTTAGACCTTGTTACCCTGATTGTTTTCATCTGTCTCTCGTGTGCTTTATTCTATACATTGTGCTGTGTTTTCTCATATCTTTGCTGGTTCATTCCATGTGAGTTTATCTTGTATGCTAGCCTTGTCTCCTTACTGTGCGGTTTGTCTTGCCTGTTCTAGTTCTCTTGTCTACTTATTGTTTGTTTGTTGCTACTACCTTATTTTGTTTATTCTTAGTGTTTACTTAATTTTGTGTTCAAATCTTCGTTTGGCTTTTATCCTTAGAAGAGTTTTTGTTGCATTTTTCTGTTAGTCCCAGTCTCCAGTAATTGATTATTAGATGTCTTTTTGATTGTTTCATTTCTCTTTAAGATTCTAGTAGTCTTTATTTCAGTTTCTGTTTAGTCATTGTACTTCTTTTCTATAGGATTTATTTGATTTCATATTTTCTTTTAGATGTAGTTAGTTATATTATTTAATTGTGTATTATTGCTGCCTGCAGCAAGTCCTATCTCCAGGATCTAGTTCAGGTTTTGACCATTTCCCTGTGTTATTACCCCTATACTGTTTAGACTTTGTCATCCCTTGTCTGTCTACTTGTGCCTAATTTTGTCAAAAAACACCTTTTTATTGTTTATTGCTGCAACTGGGTCCTTTCTTGCAACCAACAGTGACATTGGCTTTATATTTGTATTGTTTATGTTGTATAATTATTTGCAGCCATCCTAATATAGAACCACATCACATAACTAACAGTACGTATTACCACTGATTGTTTAATCATGTCTCACTCATCTGGGTATCTAAAGTAAGTGGCATATCATTGCTAGGTGTTTATGTTTATAGAGGTTTTGGTAATATGTTTTACATTTTGACTTTAGTTCTAAAAGTATAGTGCTGAACAAAAGTCTTAGGTTAACTGTTATATTTGTTGTTTAAAATGACCATGTACATGTAATTATTTGTTTGTCTCCACATGTCATCAGTCGGTCTGTGAGTGCTAATGCCCCAGTAAAGTGAAGGGGACACTATACTGTCGGTGAGCGCCGTCTTTCAGATAAGACGTTGATCCGAGGTCCTCTGTGGTCATTAAAAATCCCATGGCACTCCTCATAAAGATTAGGGATACCCTGGTGTCCTGGACAATTCTCTCCATCAACACTTACCCATTATGGTCTCCCAATCCTCCACATCCACCGAATTGTCTCTATCCCCATCACTCCACTAAACCAATAGCTAGTGTGTGGTGAGTGCACTGGCACCGTTGTCCTGTGGCTACTGTCGCATCATCCAATTGGATGATGTGCACTGGTGTTGTAGTGGAGAGACCCCCACTCATGATTGTGAAGCATTTTGGGTGTATGGCTATACCAGGGGTGGCCAACCCTGTTCCTGGAGAGCCATCTTCCTGCAGATTTAAGTTGCTACTCATATCAACCAATTGATAAGGACCTGAACACCCCATGATAATTATAGGCAGGTGTGTTTGATAGGGGTAGCAACTGAAATCTGCAGGTAGGTGGCTCTACAGGAACAGTGTTGGCCACCCCTGGGATATACACAATAAATGCACTATATAAATACATACATTAAATGAGCAGTGAAATCATATTTGAAGAGTATGAACTGGCCTCCACAAACTCCAAGCCTGAATATTATACAAAACAAGGGATCACTTGGACATCTATATATATATATATATATATATATATATATATATATATATATATATATATATATATATATATATATATATATATATATATATATATATATAATGTCCATAAATGTAAAGATGAATTTGGGTAAGTGCTGAAAAAAAGCCTGGTGTATTTTCGAAATCTCCCAAAAAGAGGTCACACTAATTACTAACTTTTGCCAGAAGAAGACGTTGTGTTCATTATTTATTTACGTACTTATTTATTGCACATATTTTTGGAATTTCATTAACAAAACATTCTCATTAAAACTTTGCCAAAGCATGCAAACTGGTGGGGGTCTAAGAATTTGTGCAGTACTTTATGGCTAATTTTCTTTTTTCCTTTAATGGGTATTTGTGAATGACTTACTTATTTACCACATCATATTCACTTTTGTTTCACCAGTGGTTTGACAAATCATCCATCTGAACAGATGACATGCTGTCTGATTTCACTATGGTGGCTCATGAATTTTGCTCCAGGACACTTGTTTCTCCTAACCCGCTCGTAAAGGAGGAAAATTACCTCAATCAATCATGTCAGAGGCCCAACTGGGGCCAGATTTCATTAGGTCAGCAGCTTGGACACCAATCATACCATTATTTTTATTATTATTTCCATTAGTTTTTTTTTTATGACATCTCTCTTTATTCAGACTTGTAACGTACACATCTTCTGATACATGGCTGTGCTTGATGGTTGGTCATTAAAGTGGAAATAAATGAGAAGCTTGTGTCTGAAGATTTGTGTGTTGGTTGAAATGGATTTTTATTTACGTAATTGTTAAGCTTTGGGTGAAGTGTGTTGAAGGAAGGGGTGTTATTAAATTCCAGCATGTCACCACCAAATTGGCTTTTACACCCACAAAATTATGAAATTATGCCAGTGGTCAATTCACATAGAAATAAAACATACTCCCTTAAAACCTGTAATAAACCCCAATGAGAAAATCACCAACAGTCCAGCCATCTTCACAATAATTGAACGTTTTCCTCCCCTGTTTTCAATGTGCGACCCACATCTCATCTTCTCCCTCTCCTTTTCATGCTCTCTCTTACTCTGTCTGCAATTCCCTCTCCGTTCTGTTCTCTCTGCTGGTGCCAGCGTGAGTTCTGGCCTGGGTGTGTTTTTGCTGCGCTCCTTCCCGACAGCTTGACAGCGGGAAACTGACCGTCATTTTCCCTCTCAGTGAACAATTTCCCAGCCCATACTAAGCCCTGCCAGCTAAACCCTATGGGTGCTCTCATCTTTACCTTTAAAGACCTTACAAAATTGTCTGATGAGTGCAGTTTTC
Organism: Danio rerio; assembly: GCF_052040795.2. NCBI lineage: Eukaryota > Metazoa > Chordata > Actinopteri > Cypriniformes > Danionidae > Danio > Danio rerio. The sequence continues at coordinate 39,419,538 of NC_141038.1, forward strand.
TATCTTCCTCTGACATATTTTCAATTGAGACAGAAAATTTAAGAAATATTAGGGTTAATATAAATATATTTTTTTTGTCTTTTCAAAATAGTTAATAGCCTTTGCTGCTTCCTATGTTATTGGACATGTCCTACTTTTACTTCATGATGGAAACTAACATTCAAGTAAGAAGCATTCAAAACATGCATTTTCTTACTTCTGCCATTAAAAATCTATGTATCTAACTTGTGAACCCCAAGTGCTTGCATGGAAACTCATACAGTACAGCCAATTCAGTTTATCCTGGGTGGAAAGGGAGGAGAACATGTAAACTTCACAGGGAAATGACTCTTTTTTTTTTTCAACATTTTCCAAACATAATAGTTTTAATAACTCATTTATAATAACTGATTTATTTTATCTTTGCCATGATGACAGTAAATAATATTTTACTAGATATTTTGCAAGACACTTCTATACATCTTAAAGTGACATTTAAAGGCTTAACTAGGTTAATTAGATTAACAAGGCAGGTTAGGGTAATAAGGCAAATTATTGTATAACAATGGTTCTGTTAACTATCTAAAAAATAGCTTAAAGGGGCTAATAATTTTGTCCTTAAAATGGTGTTTAAAAAATTTAAATCTGCTTTTGTTCTAACCGAAACAAAACCAATGAATCAATTATTGGTATAAAATAAGATTTTTGTTACAAATGTCTGCCCTGATAGCCTTTTAAACTGAGCGTCAGAATGGGGAAGAAAGGTGGTTTAAGGGACTTTGAACGTGGCATGGTTGTTGGTGCCGGACAGGCTGGTCTTAGTATTTCAGAAACTGCTGATCTACTGGGATATTCACGCACAACAATCTAGTATTTACAGAGAATGGTCCGAAAAAGAGAACATAATCCAGTGAGCGGCAGTTCTGTGGGTGCAAACGCCTTGTTAATGCCGGAGTTCAGAGGAGAATGGCCGGACTGGCTTGGGCTGATAGAAAGGCAACAGTAACTCAAATAACCACTCATTACAACCGAGGTATGCAGAAGAGCATCTCTGAACAAACAACACATCAAACCTTGAGGCAGATGGGCTACAGCAGCAGAAGACCATACTAGGTGCCCCTCCTGTCATCTAAGCACAGGAAACTGAGGCTACAATTCACACAGGCTCACAAAAATTTGACAATAAAGCATGAATCCATCCAGGCTTGTACCAATAAGTCAGGCTGCTGGTGGTGGTGTAATGGTGTGGGGGATATATTTTTGGCACACTTTGGGCCCATTAGTCCCTGCTGAAAAATCCAGCTTAAACCAGCCTAGTTGGCTGGTTTTAGCTGGCTGACTAGCCTGGTTTTAAAGGAATTTTGGCAATTTCGAGGTTAGCTTCCAGCCATTTCCAGCCTGGTCTTAGCTGGTAAGGCTGGAAAATGACCAGCTAAATCCAGCTAAAACCAGCCTGTCCAGCCTGGTTTAAGCAGGAGATAGCTGGTTTTGGCTGGGAACCCAGCCTGGTTAGGCTGGTCAAGCTGGTTTGAGCTGGTCATCTTTCTGAAACTTTGTCATACACCCCGCCCACCAAAAGGGTACTCTTGGTAGTGGAAACACAAGCCTGATAAAGGTGACCTGTAACGACACGAACCAAACCGTACTGTACCAGTCAGTGGAAACGACCAACAATAGAGCACCTTTGGGATGTGGTGGAACAGGAGATTCACATCATGAATGTGCAGCCGACAAATCTGCAGCAGCTGTGTGGTGCTATCATGTTAATATGGAGTAAAATCTCTGAGGAATATATGTTCAGTACATTGTTGAATGTATGCCACAAAGAATTAAGGCAGTTCTTGGGTCCAAATCGGTACTAGTAATGTGTACCTAATAAAGGGGCCGGTGAGTGTATGTATAGATAGTATCCTCTTTGACAGGGGAAAAACAGTTTTCGTAGGTTTCTACCATCATACAAAGTTATTATGTTGCTTCAGAAGGCTTGGAATTGATCCGCAAAGTCATATGGAATAATTTCACGCAACATTGATGCATTGCTTGGAGCTTGAAAGTTTTAGGTCACTTGGTTTTCAAATGGATGAAAGATGAATTTTTTTTTTATGTTTTTTCAAAATATACTGTACGCTTTCATGATGTAAAGAAGACTGAATTTATACCATGATGGTAAGTAAATGATGACAGTATTTTATTTTTATGTCTGTGTGGGTAAACAGTAAACAAACAAATGTAAAATGTTAAAAATTTTAAGAGCATATCCCTTTACAACTTTTCTTAATGTAAACAAAACTACGATCAACAACTATCAAGAATATCTCATCTTTGGTGCGATTTCTTCAGAAATACGTCTCCACACTCTCACTAATCAGCTGTGGATTTGAGGGCTCATTAGCGTGTGAGAGTGTCATGGATCTGTCTAGAGACAGAGAGCTTTCTCAGTAGATGTGACAGATCTGCTGATGCGGCAAACCAGAGGCTCATACCTCAAGTGTTGAAACACAAAAATAGGTCGGTCTGCACCATCTAGTCTCCTCTTTCAACTGTCTTCAATAGCCTAATGAGCTGCTGTCCTTTAGCTACACAATGTCACTCACATGGGCTTTCCAACTTGTCATACTTGTGATGAGCCTTCAGCCCTCTGCTCCCAATACAAATTAAGACTTTGTGAATTGCGCTGTACACTGACTCAAGATGGCAAGATGTATATATATTTACTGTGGTGTGCCATCACAAGTGTATTACAAAAAGAAAAACAAAGGAGCATTTGTTTATTACCTACTCTGAGGCATTTGGGATCCAATCACACTGCAAGAAGTAACCATCTAAATACGAGAAATACATGATTTCAGATGATACAGACTAGAAACAAGTCAAATTATCTGACAGTGCAGTAAGATAATTATAACTGGTACAGTTAACAATTTCCTGTAGAATATACAGTAACTTGTTGGCAGCAGTTTGCCAGTACCTTAATGTAACTCAAATAAATTACTCAGTTTACATTTACAGCACCATTTATCTTGCTGTTTATGTATTTACATAGTTCATACTTTTACTGTAGAACATATAGTACTTAGCAAAATGCAACTTTAAAATAGGGTAACACACTGCATAAATATCCTACAGTAAAATACAGTTCATGTTACAGTTTAATACTGTCATTTACAAAAATTGCTTATTCAAAGCAGTGTATTTAGTCTAATCTCATCTTAAAACTAGCTTGTTATTAGCTTTTTAAACTGTTTTATCTTATTTTGTGTGACAAGATCTTAAAACGGGGTGACACAGTGGCTCTGTGTGGAGTTTGCATGTTCTCCTTGCGTTCGCGTGGGTTTCCTCCTGGTGTTCCGGTTTCCCCCACAGTCCCCACTTGCAGTACAAGTGAACTGGGTTGGCCAAATTGTCCGTAGTGTATGAGTGTGAATGAGTGTGTGTGGATGTTTCCCAGAGATGGGTTGGCGGTTCATACCGCTGTGGTGACCCCTGATTAATAAAGAGACTAAGCTGAAAAAAAAAATAAATGAATGAATGATCTTAAAACTAGAGTTATTAAAGAGGATAATTGCTTTTAGTTTAAGAATTGCCATTATATTGTCTATCTTAAAATTATTCAAAGCATTCAGTCTTAAAACAAGATTACTATTTATTTATATATGTTTTTTATTTAAATTAAGACATAGCAGTAGTTACAAAAGCTTACTGCAACAAAACATATTGGAATTTTGTCCCTGAAGAACATGTATAAGAGCCATAAACATGGTTTTAATGGACAAACTTGAAACAAGTTATTACATCCAAAATAAAGTTTTAAAATTACAAGGCTGTTCTTAAATAAGATGCATTAAGCTATAATACAGGGATTATTCAGGTAAAATACCTACATTTAAACTTTACTTAGTAATAAATAAAGCGATGAATAATCTTAAAACATGGACACGTCTTTAAATAGAGGAAGCAGAGACTGAGGATGCAGGGGTGGACTCACCCATCACCCAAGCTGAGGTTACTGGGGTAGTTTGCAAGCTCTGCAGTGGCAAAGCAGCAGGGGTGAATGAGATTCACCCTGTGTATTTTAGGCCTCTGGATATTGTGGGTCTGTCTTTGCTGACATGTCTTAACAGTGTCAGATGGAGGTCGTGGACAGTATCTCTGGACTGGGCAACTGGGGTGGCGGTTCCCATTTTTAAGAAGGAGGAACGGTGGTTGTGCTTAAACTATGGGGAATCACACTCCTCAGCCTCCCTGGGAAAGTCTATGCCAGAAGATTGTAGAGCAGGATCCAGACAATGGTTAAACCTAGGATCCTGGAGAAACAATGTGTTTTTTTCTTCCAGCCCGTGGTGCACTGGACGATACCCCCACCAGGGTACTTGAGGGTTCATGGGATGTATGCCTATAACCAGACCACATGTGTTTTGTGGACTTGAAAAAGACATTCGACCGTGTACCTCATGGCATTCTGTGGAAGGTGCTTTTGGACTATGGGGACAGAGACACTCTGTCAAGGGCTGCCTTGTCTCTGTATGAACAGAGTAGGAATTTAGTTCACATTGCTGGCAATACGTCAGACTCTCTCGTTCAGGGACCAGAGGATTTCATCTCTGTTATTTGCAGACAATGTTGTTCTGTTGGCTTCATTGAACATGGACCTGCAGCATGCACTGGGGTGTTTTGCTCCCAAGTGTGACGCTTCTGGGATGAGAATCAGCTCCTTCAAGTCCAAGGCCATGGTGCTCCACTGGAAAAAGGTGGTTTGCTATCTTCAGGTTGGATGAAAGTCCTTACCCCAGGTGGTGGAGGTCAGGTATTTTGAAGTTTTGTTCACAAGATAGTGGAGGATGGAATGTGAGATTGACAGGTGGATCGGTGCAGCAACAACAGTAATGTTGTCAATGCATCAGCCCGTTGTGGTAAATAAGGAGCTGAGTCGAAAGGCTAAATTTACCAGTCAATCTACGTTCCCACTCTTAACTATGGTCATGAGCTTTGGGTCATGACCAAGAGTACAAGATCTTGGATACATGCAGCCAAAATGAGTTTCCTTTGCAGGGTTGCAGGGGGCACCCTTATAGATAGGGTGAGGAGATTTGTCACCCAGGAGGAGCTTGGAGTAGAGCCGCTGCTTCTCCACATCAAGAGTAGTCAGCTGAGGTTGCTCGGGCATCTGTTTCGATTGCCTCGTAGACACCTACCTAGGGAGGTGCTCCAGGCATGTCCTACCGCCTCAGGGAAGACCCAGGACATTCTGGAGGGACTATGTCTCTTGGCTGGCCTGGGAATACCTTAGGTTCTTCCCAGAATAGTCTGGGGAGATGGAGATCTGGGGTTCTCCCCTAATAATAATAATAATAAGAAGAAATCATTACATTTATATAGCGCTTTTCTAGATACTCAAAGTGCTTTACTCATTGGGGGGAATCTCCTCATCCACCACCAGTGTGCAGCATCTACCTTTATGACGCGACAGCAGCCATATTACAACAGACCGCACACCACACACCAGCTGATTGGTGGAGAGGAGAAAGTGATGAAGCCCATTATGATATGGGGATGGTTAGGAGGCCATGATAGACAGAGGCCAGTGAGCAAATTTGAATTTGTTTTTTTACGACCACAGAGACTCGGTTTAGCATCTCATCCGAACAATGATGCTTACTGAGCAGGGTAGAGTTCCCTTCACTATACTGAGGCATTAGGACCCATACAGAGCGCAGGTTGAGCACTCTCTGCTGGCCTCACTAACACCACTTCCGGCAGCAGCCTAGCTTTCTCATGTGGTCTCCCATCCAGGCGCAGCAGAGTGCAAGCTGCTGACCCCCACGACCCAGCCCTGGAAAAGCAGATGAAAATGAATGAATGAATAATCTTAAAACAATCATAATAATCATACAATCTGATCTTGTATTGTATTGCATTCCTAAAACAAGATCAATATGGCTTTTTTGCACAGAAATAAGATTGTAACTCTTAAATAAGGTTTTTTTTTTGCAGTGCAGCGGCTTTCACACTTGTACGAGCAGAACTAGAATGGCCTTTGACAGTGTTTTGGCTAAATAAAAACTTTAAACCATTTTCAAGCTCTATTTTTTTCCATCTTTAGCGCCCATTAGTGTTTCAGCTAGCCACTCTCCCACACGACAGCAGACAATATCTAGGTCATCATTTTTAGCTAATCAAAAGCTAGCCATTATTTAACCTTGTGAGCCTGGCTTATGGTAGTTTACCAAGCAAACAGGGCCTTGTTTTTTTTTTTATTTCGAGTAACTTATCTCTGCCCCTACCTCCCTTGCAATTTCAGCCACAGATATTGAATTAGCTTTCCAAGGTCACATGTTTGGTTTGATCCCCTCAAATCTGTGACGAGGTGAAAAAAAAAAACAGACTGGCTATTCGACATGCATGAATAGCGTTTAATGTTTTACATCAATGTTTCTCTGCTGTTCTGAGTGTGGACGTGCCAAACTTGGCTTGCAACCAAGTTTGGATTGTCAAATGAGGGCTAATGGGACTAATATAGCAGCATTTTATTCCCCCACACAAGATAGCTTTTCCCACATGCCCCTGAGAAGATAAAGACTTGGCGGTGGATGCTAGCAGCCAAATGAATTCAGGAGCTGGGGGAAATAGTGATGTTAATGAAAGCATTTTGGACAAAATGGCATAAAGCCTCCTTATCACCACGGAGCGAATAATGTGTTAGTGTGACTTTGCCCTCAGCGAGCAGGCTCTTTTGCTTTCTCTCCTGCAGATCAAAGTGTAGAATCCAGGAGACAAGCAGCTCTGTTGCATACAGAGCGCTTGCTGGAGAGGGACGGAGGGCAGAAGCTAAAGAAAAGACAAGAAGAGATTACGCCGAGCGCAGATAAATGAAGAGAATTGAGAATGAGGCCAGTGCAGCAGAAAATGTTTTAGTTAAACCTCAGGAAAAGAGAAACAATATGGAGAGCAAAAACAATGGTTTTGTGTGTCCCATTTCATCTTGTTTTCTAAAAAATTGTGTGATGTGATGACAGGAGATGCTTACTGGTGAGAGGCTGTGTGTGCCCTACACCAAGTAAAAGGGTTACAGTGTTACATTGATCTTAAACAAGTTCTTCCAAGCTTTATATAAGCTAAGAGCTTCTTGGTTGACCCCCATAAGTCTCGTATTATATAAAGACCAACAAGGACATAGTAGTTTACTAATGCATTTTTGCTATGCCATGATCCTTACATTGCAAAGTCAAAAAAAAAAAAAGATATTTATACTTGAAGATGTTGTGCCTGGACTTGCTCACATGATTTTTAATATATACAGTAAACTGTTTCAATGAATGACGTTTCAGTGGATTTCTTCTGTAATTGAGGGAAACATACTCAGAAAACAAAATGTCTGACTACATTAATTCTGTTTTATAGGGTAGATTTTATTAATGATAATTGATTATTTACTAATTATATTTTTTTAAAGAAATAACATTTTGTTCATTGTGAGAAATATTATTAGGTTACACCATTGTATTTTAATGTACAATTCACACTATTAGCAAAATATAGTATTTTATACATATCCTATTCATATTTAGTAATATTTAAAAACTTATAAAGATTACACTTTATATGTACTAAAACATAGTTGATATCTTAAAGGTGCAGTAGGTAATTGTCTTTAGAATCATTTTTTGTCGGACCAATAATTCACAAAATTCTGATAAGTATCCCAAACTGTTGAACACTGCGAATGACAGGAACTAGTGGGTTGTCTACTGTCATCTTTAAGCTGTGTGTTAATGGTATCAGGAGGCGTGGCTTTAACGGCAGGGGTGGGACTGTGTTAGCATTTTGGCAGATCAGTTACTGCAACTTTAATCCTAGGCAGGTGATAAGCCAGTAGTTACCAGTGTGAATTGTGACCTAAACTAAAGTTTTAATGAATATAATAATGGCATGTTCTGATGTATTGATTGATTGTTTAAATGTTTCATATTAAGCAATTAATAAGAGAAATTAAGAGCCACAAGTTTGTATATGAAGCTCTAATAATTTCAGATACGTTAAAACAGAAGTACACTAACAGAGAAAAATGAAAAATGCCTCTCAGATAGATAGATAGATAGATAGATAGATAGATAGATAGATAGATAGATAGATAGATAGATAGATAGATAGATAGATAGATAGATAGATAGATAGATAGATAGATAGATAGATAGATAGATAGCAACAAAGAAGGTGTACACTGTAAATTCTAACATGTTCAGTTTACTTAAAAAAAGTTTGGAAACTGATTGCCTTATTTTTGCAATATAAACTTACAAGGAAATCTTAAGTTAAGTTTAATTATTGCCTTGAAGTAAGAAAACTAAAACTTATAAAGTAAACTAACTGTTAAAAATTAAGTAAGTTTAATAGAAAATTCTAGTTAACATACTTGTCATTATTTAGTAATCTTACTTAGGGTTTTATAGTAAGATTACTTTAATAACTCTATTTAACTAATACTGTTCTACCATGTTCAGTTAACATCTTGAATGCTAGTAGTCTCAACATTGTTTTAATCCACCATTTTAAGTAATGTCAACTAAAGAAACTACGTGCAATCGGTTTCCACATTTTCTTCAATTAAACTGAACATAAAATATGTAGTTCAACCTACAAGTAATGACATTATACAGGTCTTAAATGTAAACATTTTATTTGACAAAATTAGCAGAATTTCACAATACACTTGTGATATTTTAGTATCACAATACACTTGTACACAATACAGTTTTGTAAAAACCTGTTGTAAAGTGCTGTAATATACTGTAAACAGCAATACAGACAAAAAATATAATAAACATGTTCAACCCTAAAACACAAGTTTTCGAAAAGGTTTAAAAATCTATCAAAAAAACTTTAAATACTTGACACTTGGAAAAAAAATACTTGAATTAGTGTAATTAAACATGCCATTGCACCAGCACCTTAAACATGCTGAGAGTAATTTGGTGTCTCAATGAAGGAACAAGGCATTGCTTGTTCAATGAGTGTAGCTGGTGGAAAAGAACATATCTGAAGTAGAGAGCTCCTGGTCTAGTGGTTAGTCCTAAAAGCCAGAATCAAAACTTTACAATTCAATCTGACCTCAAATGGTACCAGTGAAGTGAAATGAAGGGGTGTGAAAGGTTATTTTTGGCTGATTGAAAACCAAATTACACTCCCTGGAAGGTCTACCTGTAGAATATTGCATTAGTAGGGTCTAGAAATATTAAGAGCTTGTGCTTGGAAGAAGTTGCACAATGTATTCTGACAGAAAGGGTCTAGTTTTCCTGAAGTTTTGAGGCAGAAACCTGCACAACCAGGATGCTGTTCAAATGTGGGTGGAAAATTGAGCACTAATAGGTTCCTTGCAACTCTGACTCTGACTAATTCTGTAGACCCCATGCAAACAATGTTGTGAACATTAAAGCTAACAAGAAGGAGGTCCTTAACCTCTTAAGGCCCACAGTGTTTTTTACATGTATTTTTTTTCTCTTTGCTATTTGGGCTTATTGGAACCTTATTAGAAAAGAAATTTAAGTATCATCTTTTGGTATGATGTACTTTTATTTATGTCCATGTATGTGGACTCATGGTCCGAATTTACATAAAACACTTTTTACAGACTGTTTTGTAAAGCATATTTAACATAGATTTTTTTTTATTTGTTTTGACTATCAGAGAGTAAAAAAAAAAAAAAAGAATGTTACCACTAAAGCTAAAGCTGTTAAATAGTCAAAAATAGTGTTTGGGACATTTGATATGCTGCAAAACAGTTGTAGCATGACAGTTTGTTTGTAACAAAATATAAAACATTCAAAGTATTTTGAATAGCCATTATGAATTGTCGTCATATAGAACTATGAGTTGTCATAGTAGTAATAGGAGAAGCTATGTGCATTTATGATCGTTTACAGTGAAGTTATACTGTTTCTATGAAGAAAACAAGCCGACTGATCAATAAACCTTAAGGCACACCAATGATTAGCTGATGCGACCAACATAGGCTTATTGTGAAAATGTAGCTCTATTGTATATACATTTCTGGAGATTACATTTTCCAGAAGTATGTATGGCTGCATTTTGTCTGTAAAATGAACGCTATGTGGTGGTATGATGCCGTTCCTTGTCAAGCTTACCTGCTGACCGATTACCTCCTTATGGACAGCTCTCCCCATAATACCAGTTTGTCCAGTTAGCTCGCCATCTACGTTGGCGGACTTGAGACCCAAAGAGGAGTTGACAACGACAACAGGGTTTGAGTTCAGCGAAGAACAGTTCCAGAAAGCAGATAAAACAAAATTAGAAGGCAAAAAATAAAATAAACAAGGAAATAATAGGGTGAGAATGTGGAAATATCTGAAAATCAGGCAAGGGCATTTTCTTTTTCTAGATTGTTTTTTTAACTTACGATTGGGTTAAAGGAAGTGGGTGGGCGGGTCAGTTGGGGTTTTTGAAAACTTTTTTGGTATGATTTAGGGAAGGAGGAGGGAAGGTGAAGTCACTTGACAGAGGCCACTCACGAGAGAAATTTGAGATCTCAAAAAGCGTAGAAAGCAGCCACTGGGGGATTTAGGAAAACATAAACTACAAAAAACGTACTTCCTGGGACGTATTTGGCATTCTCCAGAATTGTATTTAGCGATACATTTTCAGAATGAGCCTGTGTTGTGAGTGATGTTGATCACAAATTATCTATTGTGGAAAAAAAAGTTTTTCAAATATTTGTGAACAAATGGGTTGCTCTCAGGAGCTCAGTGAATTCAAGTGTGGTTAACAAAATAGGTTGCCACCTGTGCAGTAAGTCCATTCATGAAATGTCCTCTCTACTAAATTTTTCAAGCTGAACTGTTATTGGTATTATAACAAATTGGAAGCAATTGGGAACAACAGCAATTCACCCACAAAGTGGTAGGCCACAAAAATTATAAAGTGGGGTCAGCACATGCTGAGGTGCATAGTATGCATAAGTTGCCAATTTCCAATAGCTACAGACCTCTAAACTCAATGCGGCCTACAGATTAGCTCAAGAGAAGTTCATGGAATGGGTTTCCATGAATAGCTAAACCCAAGCCTTATATCAGCAAGTACAATGCAAAGCATCAGATGCAGTGTTGTAAAGCAGTGGTTTTCCTGATTTTCACTAATGACCCTGATAACCAGCTTGTTAAAAGAGAGCTTCATGAAGGAACTGTTTTCTAATTGACATGTTTCTTACATAGTGTTCATTGCTCTCTGCCACCTCGTCCCTGTACACGAGAACCCAGCTGAACCTAAAACTTACTTTCATTCATTCATTTTCTTATTGGCTTATTCCCTTTATTAATCTGGGGTCGCCACAGCGGAATGAACCGCCAACTAATCCAGCAAGTTTTTACGCAGCGGATGCCCTTCCAGCCGTGACCCATCTCTGGGAATTTAAAACTTACTTAACTTAGTTAATTAAAAAAACAAAAATTGCACTATACTATTTGCAGCATCTTCAGATGAAACTTATTACTGTACAGAAGTGTGAAGTCATAAAGTGTGAAATGTCTCATGCATTTAATATTTGTACCCTTTGAATCATGGCAGAATATGGTTTGATGGCCACTTTGCAGGCCACTTAAGGTCAAATAGATAGATAAAACCTCTGAAGCAGTAAGAGTAACAAACTATGCAGAGCTGTGGATCACAAAGACCAGTTCTGAGAATCATTGAATCGGTGAGAACTTCTCTCTATGGCAATTTGATGGACAGGTTTAAAGTTTGGTGGAGGGGAATTATGGTGTTGGGTTGTTTTTAGGGGTTGTGCTTGGCCCTTTAATTCTTGTAAAAGGAACTTTTATTGCATCAGCATATACAAAGACAATCAGCATAATTTCGAGCTCCAAATTTTGTGTGAACAACAAAGATGGCAAAATTACACACATTCCTTACTCAAGTAGTACAGATAATCATGTTTATAACACTACTGGTAAAAGCTGAAATGCTGACTACACTTTTGTACTCAAACATGTACAGTATGTAAAAAAAAATGTGAGTAAAAGTATCCATTGCAACTTCATATATTAGTTTCACACTGGTATCTAGAATTCATTTCATATTGATGCATTTATAAAAAGCTAATTACATTTCTAATTTTGATGTAGAATTTTGTTGCTAATTTTCTGCAGGAATGTAGTCAAGCAACATCACCAACAACACAGCTCTGCCTCTGCATCATCTGCTTGACAAACTCAGCATTCAGCATGTAGCTGCTAGTTAAAGAACAACAGCTGCCAATTATGTTCATACACACAAAAATATTCTGTAGGCCTATATCTTTACAAATAATAAACATTGTCAATTAAACACCTAGTTTAAAAAAAAAAAAAATATATATATATATATATATATATATATATATATATATATATATATATATATATATATATATATATATATATATATATATATATATATTTATTTATTTTTTCTATAATAAATATTTTTTATTAGACCAAAGCTGCTTCATTAACTTCAAAGCTCATAAATATCCCATGTTTCTGTGTTTTTTTGTTCAGAGAATTGATATACTATTAAGCTATTAATACATGTATTCTATGCAAAAAACAAAACAAAAAAAAACATATATATATATGTTATATATATTCTTCTTGTTCTTTTTTTTTTTTTTTGCGATATTAGATTGAAGCTTTAGAGAAAGCCTGTACAGTAAACCATGGTTGGAAGTAGACCTAAAAAGGGTGAAAAAACTTCCTATTAAACCATATGGATTAAGTTTGGGATGTAATTAGGATGCTTGTGTGCATGTAAAGGCAGAACTTTTAGCAATTTCTACTGTTTTACTATAAATACAAATATAGGCCTACCACATTGTGAACCCATTTTTGAAGACCAAAAAAATCAAACATGAGAATCACCCTCACTAAAAAGAATATAAACAGTAAATATTGAAGAAATTGTTTTCATTCTATTGACAAAAAAAAGATATGTGCGCAAACTGAAATGTACACCTAATATTGATTCTTTAATGCAATATATTCTGTGTGCAGCACAATGTTATAAAGAGGCAATTTACCAAAGAGGATGAGTTATAGGATAATTTACCATCCTTCACTGATCTTTGAGGATGATCAGGCTTCTCGGCTGCAGTAGAATTGGACAGTATCCATCCAACAGAAGCATGCTGGCTCAAGCAGAAGTTAAACCACAGCCAACTGAACTGTGACAGGCAGGTTTTTCATGGACATATGGGGTGATGCAACTCCAAAACACTCTGGTCAGTTGAGAAACATTCAAGCAGATGGGCTGAGGGTGGGATAGAGGTCGTAAGGATACTAGAAAGTTTGGCTTTGCTCCACTTTTAGAGGGCAAATGAGTCCGCAGAAAAGAAATAAAAGCTAATGTTTGAGGTTTGAGAACTTGTTTGCCTAAAGAGAAGCAGAGGACGGATTCATATGCGTATTGCAAAACCTTTTCTAATTACAAAGGCAAATATTGGACATAATTAAATTCCTATTTTGGTCAGTTGTATTAAGCTTGTCTATTTTGTGAATTTGTTACTCTTGAATGATAAATGAATAGGCCAAAAAGTAACTACCAAAAGCACCTATGTCTACCATAGCTGCTTTTATTAATCCTTTTGAAACTCTAAAACATATTTAAATTCTAATGCTGTGGTAACACCATACGGGGAACGTGCGGATAAGTCTCGCTATTCGCACGTAAATAGATGCGTTAAAAAATCTTTATTCGCACGTCAAATTCACTTCACAACAGACACGGATTCGCATGATGGGCAAAACACTCAATATGCGCGTATGGTGTCATTCATGTTGCACAATTTCACGTCATTCGCGTCGCAGGATGTCCATTCACGTCTTTGCATTGATTCTGGTCAGTTGACAAACATTCAGGCAGATGGGCTGAGGGTGGGATAGAGGGGATAATAGTACTAGAAAGTTTGGCTTTGCTCCACTTTTAAAGGGTAAAGGAGTCTGCACAAAGAAATAAAAGCTAATGTTTTAGGTTTGAGAACTTGTTTGCCTGAAGAGAAGCAGAGGACAGATTTATATGAGAATTGCAAAACCTTTTCTAATCATAAAGGCAGATATTGGACATGATTAAATTCTTATTCACCAGCAGCAACATTAACCAGTAATACATTAAGGCATGCATATTGCAAAAAAGATATAGTTTTATAAAGGCAGCGTGAAAATAAATCATGAGAAATCTCATATATTTCAATTTCCTTTTGGCTTTTAGGTGTTAAAGTATATGAAACTACTATCATATGAAATATGATACTTTATGAGCCATTGACCTTCAACCCTATGGGCCAATATGCACATCAAATCCCTTCTGCTTTCTCTGGGTGAAATAGAGAACAATGGGCCAGATTAACTAACAGTTTGCATCAGTGCACACTGTTTTTTTTAGTTAATTCAGTGCTGTCGTCTTTGCTAAACAGACACAAAGAAAAGCATATGGAAAGCTATTTTTGTGGCTGATCTTACTGATCTTACTTTTTTTACACACCTGTTTATTTGAAATGCCAGAGGAACACATCACTGAACATATTGTTTACCAAATAAGATGACTTAAAACAAACAACTAGTGTGTATCATGTAATACCAGTTCCATCAAAGTTCCCTCAGATTGGTGCAATTTGTTCTCCTTGTGCCCAAACAGTCAGAAAAATCTTGTTCCAGATCCACCTACTGTACCTGCAGAGTTCAGCTCTAACCCTGATCAAAAACAACTAAACCAACTAAGTAGGATCTGAAGGAGCATTTAGTAATTAAAGACAGGTGAGTTTAATCTAACTTGCAGCTGAACTCTGCAGAAAGGTAGATCTCCAGGAACAGGATTGGGCACCCCTGATGTGAATTATCTAAATATAATAGCTTTAATATATTTAAAATAGAAACATTATTGAACCTGTGTTATTTGTATACATTGGGCCAGATAAAAAAAAATAATTAATTAAATTTGTGCAATTACAAAACAGTGCCAATGGGTGTGGACATTTTTTGCGGATGATTTTTTGCACGAACAAAGCATAAATTCAAAAACAAACAAATACTATCTCATTTATGTGTCATTCAAAGCAACAGGTATAACACAAATTAGTAAAGCAGAAAATAAGCAGAGCTGATGCTCAAGGTGTGGGTGATCTGTCACTATTATTATCTGTAATGCCCACAAGACCCATTAAAGGGCTCTTTAGCTATCTGCTCACTTCACCAGACACCTGGACTACACATCCCATAAGCCCCTGCACTGACACACTGCTCACAGCTGTTAGTCACCTAACGGACACTGATTATCACACCTGCAGCACATCACACAAGCACTATTTAAGTACCACACTCACTCACATTCATTGCTCAGTATTGTTTACTGTTTGTGTAATATTTCTTGATTTATATTGTTTTGCTTCATCTGTTGTTTGATTGTGGACTGTTTTTGGATTTATGATCTTATTCTGCTGGCCCAATTCTTGCCTGTTTTGTTGAATACGCTCTTTAAATTCTCCTTGTCATTGCTGTTTTCTCCTGTTTTGATAGTGGTGGACGGTAGGGCTGGGTGATTTTTCCAATTTTCGATTAATTCGAATTTACGTTTTAAGACGATTTAATTTTGAATCAAATCGAGAAATCGCGATTTAAAAAAAAAAAAATATATATATATATATATATATATATATATATATATATATATATATATATATATATATATATATATATTTAATACATTATAATGGCACCAATGCACTTTGATTCACTCTCTGAATGAAGCAGGAAGCACACCAGAAGCGCCTCTCGACGACGCGCCACACAGCACCACGCCATGGATTTTAGAATTCTAAACAGGTTTCTATACACACACTGACGCCGCCCAGCCACGATTCACAAAGCAGTTCTCATTTCAGCCGGCCCACAGAGCGCCATCTGATTAGTTTCATGTTAAATATCATGTGAATATGCGCGTTTGGTGTGTGTGATAGTTTAAACTGTCATGTCCGCACCGTGTCGCGGCGCTTCTGGTGTGCGACCTGCTTGACTGCCAGTTAAAGCGTCATGTAGGATTTTACTTGTTGCACGTCTGTGTGGATTGTCAAGACATTCCCTCATCAAGTCGATAAACTCGATCTCAACATATATAAAGGACGTAAAAGCCTGCCATGTGAAAAAACTCGCCGATCTGTTGGTTTGAACACGAGTAGAAGTGAGGCACTGTAGCAGTGAAAATTAAAGTACCCGCCCCCATGACTTCATTTAACACACCTAGTTGAAAACCAGACAGATCAGGCAGCATAATACAGAGAGTGGAGCAAAGCGCATCAAATTATCGATATTTAAAATCGGGAAAAAGAAAAATAGATTACATATATTATTTTATATTAGACACACATCTGGTGCTTGTATTTGCTCCTGCTATACGTCCACAACTTCACACATTGGGTTAAATTAGGCTTTACAGTTTCCATGTTCAGTCCTTTTTCTTCCACTGTATCTTTATAAGAAAAAGGCAGCAGCATTACAACCTGTTATTCAATCAGAAGACAAAGTCAAAGCCGAGCACAGCCAATCTTTCCTAGGCTTAACAAAACTTGCAAAAATACCTCTGTATTCCTGCAACTGCAATATTTACACAAATATTTCTTATTCAAATCTTCAGCAATGCTATTTAACTCGTGAACTTGTTTTACATTTATTTACACCTTGACCCGATTTTTGTATGACATGGCCATTAAAAATACAATGTTCCCCTTCGGGGGGAACTCCAGCACTATAAGTGGATTTGATTGTTAAATCCACGCATTGGGAGGTTCGGTTCAGAAGCTACTCGTCTGAAAGAGTATTGAACGGGCCAATTAAGAATGAATTGGCAGCGCAAGCCTGCGCAGGTGAGCGGCATAAGCAATCAACTGAGTATATAAGCTCACCTGGCGCCAGCAGACGCTATCCTTTTCGCTTCAGAGCCTTTTCTGATCGAGCTTATGAGGGTTCCTCCTGCTGATCTACAGCCATTTCGAGAGAACGATTGCATCCCGGTCCAGAGCGAGTCCACGCAGCGGCAGACGGTCGAGCTGGGTATCTCCCTTGCCTGGCGTCCCTTTGGGTCCGGTCCTCCAAGAGCGGTGCGTATTTTTGCAAATCCTAAAAGAGCAACACAGTCGTGCAGCACGTCCTTTTCAGGATGGCGCTCCAACTGTGCGTTTCTGGTTGCGGGGGTTTCCTGGCTCCGGATGATGGACACGATCACTGCATTACATGTTTGGGGGTCCAGCATGTTAATGTGGTGCTCGGGGGCGGTTCATGTCGTCACTGTGATGCCATGACCGTTGCGCAGTTGAGATCGCGGTTAGCTTTCGTAAGAGAGCGAGCCACCCCAGTTGCCTCCTGCTCTGCAGCGGGCGCTCGGGCAGATCTGAGGGCTTCAGCGAGAGACAATCCGCCGCCCACGGGCTTGCGGACCTCTCGCTCCTCCAAGCGCTCCATCCAAGCTTCGGGCGCTGGGAGTGATCCGTCTAATCAGATGGTAGCTCTCACGCTCGCTGACACCGGAGATCAGATGTCATCCGCGGCATCGGAGGGTGGGCTTTCATTGTCCGACGATGATCCGGACCCGCTCGCCCCCTTCGGGCAGGTGAGCGCTGTCAAAACGGATACTGAAACGGACGTGTTAGCCGTGCTTTCCCGGGCTGCTTCGGCCGCGGGTTGGAGATGGTCTATCCCGGACCGACTAGAGGGGCGTTCCCTTCTTCCCGGCGACACACAGTAGGCTCACGCGGTCTTAAAGAGCACCTTTTTTTCTGCTCGTGCTGCGTGTCCCTCCACCCTCACCACTCTTGGTGGTGAAGCGGCCAGGGGGTATGTGGCGATTCCTCAGGTTGAGTGTGCGATGGCGGTTAATCCGCGCAGCGCCTCTTCTTGGTGGGGTCTGCCTCGTCTCCCATCCAAAGCCTGTGAGTTTTCGGCTCCCTCGGAGCTAGAGCTTACAAAGCTACGGACCAGGCTGCATCCGCCTTGCATGCGATAGCTACCGACCAGTGCTACCAAGCGCAGGCGCTGCACGACGGTGGGTCCAACCCAGGCTTATGAGCTTCGCACCGCAGCCGACTAAGCTCTTCGGACTAAGTCCGCTGCGTGTGCTTTGGGGAGGACGATGTCCACACTAGTGGCCCAGAAGCCCCACCTCTAACAAAGCTTGGTTGATATGCGCGAAGTTGACAAAGTCCGCTTTCTTGACTCGCCCATATCCCAAGCTGGTTGGCGACACAGTCTGCGAATTCACCCAGGAATTCGAGGCAGTGAGAGAGCAGTCCCATGGGTGATGTCTAATCGGCGGCCCCGTAAGCCCGCTCCGCCCGCCGTGCCATCCATACCTGCTCCTCGCCGAAGGCGCCCGCCTACGAGAGCTGCACCGCCCCCACACTCGCCTCTGGCGAAGCGAGCGCGTCGAGCACCTCGGAAGCAGGCCACTCCCCCTGCCCAGAACGCCGCTAAGTCTGGCAACGGACCGCGAAGCGTCCCTGGGACAGGTCATCTGGAGAGTAGGGAACTTGCTCTTTCCCCGCTGGAGGGCGGGGCGCCATTTCCAATGACACTTTTTACTGCCATGAAATGAAAGGGCACTTTTCCACTTCTCCGGAGGTGACAGCCCGAAATCTGCCAGTTTGAGCTCAGCTCTCTAGCTCGTAGGTTCGGTGCACTCCGCCAGTGGCTCACGCCAGTGGCACTGCAGGTCCTGCCAGCCTGGGACGCGCCGCCTCTCAGCTCGCAAGGTCTGCATGCTCCGCCAGCGGCTCACGGGCGCTGGGGGGGACGGTCTCCCTTCTCCCAGCCCCCAATCCCCCCCTCCGGAGTCAGGGTGCGGAGCCAGAGCGAATCGCTCTCCTCCAGCTCTTCTGTGGGACCCTCGCGCTCCCCGGATCAGCACACCCGCTCCGCGCTGCCCCTCCGCGGGTATGTCAACGATTGCTGCGATGACGTCATTAGCGAGGGCTCTGCCTGCCTGGTTAGCGCGGGCCAGCCCCTCGCGGTGGCTCATACGCACGATCGGACTCGGCTACGAACTACAGTTCTCCAAACGGCCTCCCAGGTTCATGGGCGTGTGTTTCACCAGGGTCAATCCCCTGTCCGCCCCTGTCTTGCGAGAGGAGATTGCTGCCCTCCTGGCGAAGGGTGCAATCGAGCCGGTACCTCCAGCCGAGATGGAGAGCGGGTTTTACTGCCCGTACTTCATCGTACCCAAAAAGAGCGGTGGGTCACAGCCAATCCTAGATCTGCGCGTTTTGAATCGCTGCCTTCACAAGCTGTCGTTCAGAATGCTTACGCAGAGGCGCATCCTCCGATGCGATTCGTCCTCAGGATTGGTCTGCAGCCATAGACCTGAAGGACGTGTATTTTCATGTCTCCATTCTTCCACGCCACCGTCAGTTCTGCGGTTTGCGTTCGAAGGTCGAGCATGGCAGTACAGGGTCCTCCCCTTCGGGCTCTCTCTGTCTCCGCGGGTCTTCACCAAACTCACGGAGGGTGCCCTAGCGCCTCTGCGGCTAGCGGGCATCCGCGTACTCAATTATCTTGACGACTGGCTGATTTTAGCCCACTCTCGGGAGCAATTGACTGCGCACAGAGACGAGGTGCTCCGGCATCTCCGCCTATTGGGGTTGCAGGTCAACTGGGAAAAGAGCAAACTCGCCCCGGTGCAGAGGATCTCTTTTCTCGGGATGGAGCTGGACTCGGTCACCATGGTAGCGCGCCTCTCCGGAGAGCGCGCTCGCCTGCTGCTGAACTGTCTGAGGAAGCTCGACAGCAAGTTAGTGGTCCCACTGAAATATTTTCAGAGGCTCCTGGGGCATATGGCTTCCGCTGCGGCTGTCACGCCGCTCGGATTGCTCCATATGAGACCACTTCACCACTGGCTTCAAGATCGAGTTCCGAGACGCGCATGGCATGCGGGCACACACCGAGTCTCTGTTACTGCGCTGTGTCACCGCACCCTCAGCCCCTGGAACGACCCCTCGTTCCTGCAGGCCGGTGTGCCTCTGGGACAGGCGTCCAGTCATGTTGTTGTTTCGACAGATGCTTCCAGCACAGGCTGGGGAGCCGTGTGTCGCGGGCATGCAGCTGCGGGCCTGTGGGTAGGTGCCCAGCTGCATTGGCACATCAATCGCCTAGAGCTGTTGGCAGTGTTCCTTGCTCTCCGCCGTTTTTCTCCGGCGCTGGGGCAGCAACACGTGCTGGTCAGGACGGACAGTACGGCGGCGGCGGCGGCGTATATCAACCGCATGGGGGGTATGCGCTCTCGCCGCATGTCTCAGCTCGCCCGCCGTCTGCTCCTCTGGAGTCAACCGCGGCTGAAGTCGCTGCGCGCCATTCACATCCCAGGTATGCTCAACCGTGCAGCCGATGTGCTCTCACGGCAGCAGATTCACTCTGGAGAATGGAGACTCCACCCCGAGTCTGTCCAGCTGATATGGGCGCGATTCGGGGAGGCCCAGATCGATCTGTTTGCTTCCCCCGAGAACGCTCATTGCCAGTTGTTTTATTCCCTGACCGAGGGCTCTCTCGGCACGGATGCACTGGCCCACAGCTGGCCTCGGGGCGTACGCAAGTATGCGTTTCCCCCAGTGAGCCTGATCGCGCAGTTAATGTGCAAGGTCAGGGAGGACGAGGAGCAGGTTTTGTTAGTTGCGCCCCTCTGGCCCAACCGAACCTGGATATCAGAGCTCTCCCTCCTCGCGACGGCCCTCCCTTGGCAGATCCCTTTGAGAGAGGACCTACTTTCTCAGGGACAAGGCACCGTCTGGCACCCTCGTCCCGATCTCTGGAACCTCTACGTGTGGTCCATAGACGCGAGGAAGACTTGGGTAACCTGCCGCCCGCGGTGGTTGATACCATCACTCAGGCTAGAGCCCCCTCCACGAGGCACGCCTACGCCCTGAAGTGGAGTCTATTCACTGAGTGGTGTGTCTCTCGCAGAGAAGACCCCCGATCTTGCCAGATCAGTGTTGTGCTCTCTATCCTTTAAGAGAAGCTGGACAGCAGGCTGTCGCCCTCCACTCTCAAGGTTTACGTTGCTGCCATCTCCGCTCACCATGACGCGGTGGCTGGCGGCACCGTGGGAAAGCATAACCTCATCATCCGGTTCCTCAGAGGCGCTAGGCGAATTAATCCAACTCGCCCCCCTCTCACGCCCTCTTGGGATCTCGCCCTCGTTCTCACGAGCCTGCGATTTGATCCCTTTGAGCCACTCGATACAGTATCTTTAAGATTTCTGTCCCTGAAGACAGCTCTGCTGGTCGCGTTGGCCTCCATTAAGAGGGTCGGGGACCTGGAGGCATTTTCGGTCAGTGACTCGTGCCTGGAATTCGGGCCGGGATTTTCTCACGTTATTCTGAGACCCCGCCCGGGTTATGTGCCCAAAGTTCCTACCACTCCTTTTAGAGATCAGGTAGTAACCCTGCAAGCGCTGCCCCCGGAGGAGGTAGACCCAGCCCTGTCCTTACTTTGTCCAGTTCGCGCTCTGCGCATTATGTGGACCGTACTCAGAACTTTAGATCTTCTGAGCAGCTCTTTGTCTGTTATGGCGGACGGCAGCAGGGAAGTGCCGTGTCTAAACAACGTTTATCCCACTGGATTGTGGAGGCCATTTCATGTGCTTATTTGAGCAGAGGCCAGCCGCGCCCCCCGGGAGTGCATGCGCACTCCACTCGGAGCGTTGCATCCTCTTGGGCGTGTGCGCGTGGCGCTTCTTTAACAGACATTTGTAGAGCTGCGGGCTGGGCGACACCCAATACATTTGCAAAATTTTATAATCTGCGAGTGGAGCCGGTTTCCTCAAGGGTGTTAGGTACCTTTGGTGATTGAGGAAACAACTCGGTAGGTGTTGTACACGCTTGCGGTGCCTTTTTTCCCTAACATGGAGAGATGTGCACCCTCCTGTCTGTCAGTAAAGTTCCCCATTCGGTGAGCCCTGCAGATTCCTCCGAGGCCCCCAGCACTGACTCAGCGGAGGAGTCACTTGCTGGCCCATTACGTAGTAGGTCTGCCCGCTGGTCAGCCCGCATTTTGGGTATAGGTGCCTGCTATGGCCGATCCCCGCTGGTGATCCCCATATGCTTTTTCCGCCACGGTTAAGTTCCCCCCCTGGGCGGACCCGTGCTTTCTCTATCTGCTAACCACCTTTTTTACGCACTCCCCCTTTTCAGGGTTAGTCCATATGTAATTCCATTTGTTTCCCCCTATTGGGTGCGGATGGTCTCCGCAGCGTCCTCCCTACTGGGATGGCACGCTTCCCAACGTACTGTCGTATATTCCTAGAATTATCTAGACGCTAGCGACTCCCAAAAAAGATACCTATTCCTTAAAACTTCTTTTGAAGTGGGATAAGTTAGGGCCAAGGGCACGTTGGAGGACCACGCCTCTCATGATCTGGGTGCGTCACGCTTGCCTGACCGCTCTCTCATGGTGGGTGTTGGTAAGGTGCAGTCATTATGGCGCTTTCAATGGGCTTCCAATGCGTGGATTTAACAATCAAATCCACTTATAGTGCTGGAGTTCCCCCCGAAGGGGAACGTTTGAGGTTACTAAAGTAACCCTTCGTTCCCCGAGGAGGGGAACGGAAGCACTATACTCCGTCGCCATAATGACTGTCCCTTAGCTGTTAAAAGTCTCTTCAGCTTAAAAAGGATAGCGTCTGCTGGCGCCAGGTGAGCTTATATACTCAGTTGATTGCTTATGCCGCTCACCTGCGCAGGCTTGCGCTGCCAATTCATTCTTAATTGGCCCGTTCAATACTCTTTCAGACGAGTAGCTTCTGAACCGAACCTCCCAATGCGTGGATTTAACAATCAAATCCACTTATAGTGCTTCCGTTCCCCTCCTCGGGGAACGAAGGGTTACTTTAGTAACCTCGAACGTTCCTTAACCAGATGGTTTTTCAAGTTACTTTTAAAGAGAATGTTACTTCAGTCATGTTGTTGTAATGTTTTGAGAAGACTAGTAACACAATAAAAAAAATCGAAATCGGGAATCGGTCAAACTTTATAAAAAACCTAGATTTTTTTTTACTAAATCGCCCAGCCCTAGTGGACGGTGAGCAAAGAATTGTGAAACACTGAAATAGTTAAATAAAATGTGTTGAGGTGTCAAAACGTTTTGAATTCCATCTCTACAGCCTAGTGGTCATTTTAAGTATTCTTAAACAAATTCAACAAAAAAAAAAAAGTTACGCAAATTGAGGAATTATACCCTACATTGTTTTGATGAGACATTAAGTGATTTAGTGGAGCGTTCCTCACTGGCATACAGATGTACTGGGTTTGAATCCAGAGTGAAAGATTTATACATATTGTTAGTATTTTAAAATTTCTTGTGTGTTGTTGTTTTAACATAAGTCTGACATCTGAATGGACTCTTTGTGAATAAATGTGTTGTTTTGGTCAAAAAAATTGATTGTACAGTAATAAAAGACATTTAGTCACAATTTCTGAATGCTTGTACAAGCTAATATTGGAACTCTGGTCACTCGCAGCACAGTTCCGTTATGCCTGTAAATGGTTCACTTGGCTACGAGAGATTGTAGCTTTGTATTCAACACTGTCAATCAAAGCCAGATTTGCCAGCTCTCAGAATGCTAAGGTTGAATCGCTTTAGTCATGTGACCTGGGTGTTCCAAACTTTTTAGATCAGTGTTTCGAAACATTAGCGATTCGAGATCTCAACACCATATCGAAACGTCTTTTTTTTTTCATTACTGGAATACAAAGAGGCTAGAAAAGTATGTGTTGATACAAAAATAATCCATATTCATTTTGTCAAAGCTAGTTGGTTATTTAACCCAATCTTGTGCCCTACTTTAAATGTACCCAGCAGGCACAGGACATTAACTTGACATCAGTTTGACGTTGTACCCCTACATCGAGGGATGTTGCATTTTGTTTGGAAATGAAAATCAGGCTGACGTCATATCCCAATGTCTGACAGACATTGCATTTTGGTTACTTTCCAACGCAACCTAAAAACAACAAAATATCAACGTCTAATGATGTTACAGCTTGAGGTTGTGTGGACGATACCAAACTGACATTTGATTGATTTAAGTTGATTCAAGATTGATTTAAGTTGGATTTTTGTCACTTTCCAACACAACCTAAAATTAACAAAATATCAACGTAATTTCACGTCATTATTGTACATCAAAATAACATTGTCTTTAGATGCTGGTGATTTAAATCTAACCTAATATTAGCATCTTGTAATGTGTGTCTGCTGGGCAAATAACTTTAAAATTAATAATAATAATGATACATGAATAATTATGACATAAATGAACTCCTAAATATTTAATTACAATTTGAAAATTTAAATGATCCTTTATAAAATGACACTAAAATGTTACAGTTGTGAATTTTGACCCTGTACTGCACACATTATGATAAATCTATAAAAATAAATATTGACTTTTTATTTTTCTTAGAATGGCTTAACTTAAAGTGCTGTAAAAATGGAAAATTTTTCTTTTTTTTAAGGTACTTTATGATATGTTGCCATAAGTTTTAGATTTTTTGTAGATCTGACACAATTTAATCCTTTGTTGTTTAGTGACGTTTACATTTGCATTCAGCAACTACTCACAATAAACGCCAGTCTGTCAGAAATCAGGCAATAGAAAAACACAGCATGTCATGTAACTTAACCAAAGCACATCATTGTTGACACATGTTGATATTTGGTTGGTTTTAGGTTGGACGTTGGATAATGACTTTGACCTGACTTTGATTTCTCAACCTGATTTTAATTTCCAAATAAAATGCAACATCCATGACGTTAGGGTACATTGTCATTCTGATGTCATGTTGACGTCCTGTGCCTGATGAGTGTTTATGGCCAGTTCGGTCATCATACAGTAAACATCAGTCATCTTCTCATAAGTGACATGCATCTAAACAGTCTCCATGTCAATGCATGTTAAGATTTTGGAGATCTTCTTGGACTTTTTTAATGCTTCCAAATAGTTTGCTTCTGCTATAAATCGCCCATGTCTTGGGGTAGTTCATTATGATGCGATTTACCTTCTATGTACGATTTGATTGGAATCACAGGACTGAATTTTTCTTATCCCTATAGACAAGAAAAAATAAAGTAGTGACTGCAGGTTGAAAGAAAGTAGTGGAGTTACCATACCAATACAATACTAGAAATGTACTCAACGGAAAGTAAAAGTACATGTTTTTAAAACTACTCAATTACAGTAATTTGAGTATTTGTAATTAGTTACTTTACACCTCTGGCTATATGTGTATTAAAAAATATTTCTTAATCAAAAGATTAAGAAGACAAGCATAGGTTTTTGTATAATTAAGTAAATGTAATAAATCATTGCTACATGCAGTCACACGTGTTTGTATTTATATAAAAGTTAAGAAGTAAACAATTTCCACCACAATTCAGTCGACATATCACTTTGAAACTGCCACAAAACATACAAAAATCATGTTAATTGTATTTATTTATTTATTAAACCCACAGGCATGTTTTTTCCCACTTGTTTATCAAATAGCTTTGTCAAAATATGTCATTTGTTAACGACTAATCAAATGCATATATTCTAATTTAAAAGGATTCAATCTCACTAATTAACGAACACTATTTGGTAGTTGCTGAGATACAGCGTATGTGATAATTAGCTCCGCTCTCTCCTACAGTACATGCCACATGCAGTCTGTTGAGTTAAATTTCTATCTATAGACATCAAAATGTTGAGACTTCAATTTCCAGCAGCAAATATCTTCAATATAGCATTTAGTTTTACATGAACCCAAACAATTCAGACTGATTTGCTTACATATTCCACAGTATATTAAAATATGTATTTATTTTAACACACGTCACCATGCGATACACCAGGACACATCAGCATATCAATGTTTTCCAGTTTTAGTCATCTTTCAACAATGAGACTCTCACCCAGGTGACCCAGGCAGAGTTGATCAAGCCCCAACTTGTCTCCGGGTAGCAATACTTCACCTACAGCTCTCCACTGTTGATCCACAGCCATCTTGGAGTAACCTCCATTGCCTCTATGGCTGACTTAGTGCCCCTTTGCTTACTGCCCAGCATGTTGTGGACCTTGCAGATAAACTTGGCAGCAAACCTTCAGCAACCCGCCTCAATGGATTCAATGCATCTTGCTCGCCAGGTGTTTGCTTCAGCATTTTTCAGTCAGCTCAGTGTACTTGGTTCTCTTGCTTTTATAAGCTGAATCTCAGATCAGAGGCTGTATCCTTTGAAGGATGTATTTGAAGGCTGATTGTATCACAGTGCAACAAAGGCTGCCTCAACTTGAAGACTCCTTCAATGCAGTATTCGATTCCTGGGTACAATGATACAAAGATGGAAAATCCTAAGATTCACTCTACACTCCTGACAACAGGACTTCTTTTAAAGAAAATTCTGAGTTATACAGTATTTTCAATTGTAGGCATTGCATTTCATTTTACTCTGGTGTTAAATGATATACATTAAAAAACAAACACTTTTAGAATCAGTTTATCACAGTTTCAAACAAATCATTTGCAGCTTCCACAGTTGAGAATTATCCTCTTTAAACTATACTCTCTGTTAATCAAGGTGTTTTATAACTGTTTAAATAGCTGCATAGTTTCTGTGACTGTCTAAATCATGTGGGCTTACATTCAAAACTAATACTAATCCTGCTCCAGGTTTGCAGTTTTTTTTTTTTTTATAACCGCAAGTAAAAAGCAGTGCTAACTGTTTTTTTTTTTAAATTACAAAAGGTAAGTTATTTAATACAGTTAAGCATTCTATACATTGAAATGCTTAACTTTAAATAAACTATTGTGTGACTTTGGTTTTAACCGCATTTGTTCAGAAAAGTATTCGATGTGGACTTGAACTCTTTGAAATGAGCACGTTTTGTTATTAGTTCATATATACCGGCTATTTTTAAGCAAAGTCAATTCAGAATATTGCGTGTGTGTGTAAATTCCAATATTTGTAGGTATGTGTGTTGTTTAAATGTAGGAATGTGTTGTGCGGGCTTTTAGCTTAAAATCTCTCAGAGACACCATTCACTATGCAGAGCGGTGGGGCCAGTGTTTCTTAATGTGACCACCTCAAACAATGAATAAGTTACCTCAGAATGAAAATATCCCTGTCACACAGCCCTAAAAATGTGCTTAGTGTAAGGTGTAATGCAATGAGTACTGACAAGGGATCTTTTATGGAACTGGAGGACCCTTTTTTATTTTTTTATGTTAATTTGGAAGGCAGTAGAGATTGTTTTATTGAGGTAAACAGCCCCCCTTTTGTCGTTTTGTCGGTTCACTATGCACTGATGACAACACAACCTTTTTTTTTTTTTTTTAAGAAAATTCCAGGTTCAACTTTTAAATGTAGGCATTGCGTTTCATTTTGCTCTGGTGTCAAAAGATACACATTAAGAATACAAACACTTTTTAAAATTTGTTTAATACACTTTCAAAAAAAAAATTGACCAATATTATTGCCACTCATCAATGGCAGCTGTCACAGTTGAGAAGTATCCTTATTAAACTAGACTCTGTTTATTCAAAGTGTTTATAGAACTGTTTATACAAGCTGCACAGTTTCTGTGACTGTCTAAATCATGTGAACTTAGCAGAGACAAATATCTGTCAGTTGCTGTGCATCCAGCCATAATATGTAAAAACGCATTGTTTCAAACTGCACATATTTGGCACTACAGTGTGGGCTTAAATACAAAACCAATACTAATCCTGCTCCAGGTTTGCAGTTTTTTATAACCACAAGAAAAAAGCAGTGCTAACTGTTGCATTTATGAAATGTTCCTTTACCTAGGATTAAAAGCCACATATTCAATATAAGGTCAGTATATTTTGTTTATTTTGGATCATCATTCCTTTCGGAAAATATCAGTTTCATTCATTCAGTCATTTTCTTGTCGGCTTAGTCCCTTTATTTATCCGGGGTTGCCACAGCGGAATGAACCGCCAACTTATCCAGCACATTTTTACACAGCGGATGCCCTTCCGGTTGCACCCATCTCTGGGAAACATCCATACTCACTCATTCACACACACACTCATACACTACAGACAATTTAGCCTACCCAATTCACCTGTACCGCATGTCTTTGGACTGTGGGGGAAACCG
This sequence comes from Danio rerio, assembly GCF_052040795.2. Taxonomy (NCBI): domain Eukaryota; kingdom Metazoa; phylum Chordata; class Actinopteri; order Cypriniformes; family Danionidae; genus Danio; species Danio rerio. The sequence goes on from NC_141038.1 coordinate 39,447,692, forward strand.
AGCACCTTGAGGAAACCCACGCAAGTGCAGAGAGAACATGCAAACTTTACACAGAAACGCCAACTGAGCCAAGGCTCGAACCAGCGACCTTCTTGCTGTGAGGCGACAGCACTATCTACGGCACCACTGCATCGCCAATATCAGTTTCAGTATATTTAAAACAAAATCAAAGAACAAACTGAAATGATGTCGAACTAAATTTAAGTGAAAATTTAAGTTTGCTCTGCCTCCTGAATACTTTTTAGTAGAGCTGCAACCTATCATTATTTTCATAATCAATTATTTGGGCAATTCATTTTCTGACCACAGCGACAGATGAGTCTCCGCACTGATCCTGTGGGCCAGCCTGTACACCAGCCAGTGTCCTCTCCCACTTGCAGCTTCTCCACAATGAACATCCAGGGTTCTTCAGCCTCCAGTGCCTGGACTGCAGCTCTGCACAAGAAGTTTGGCCTGAGAAATAATGGTCATCCCCAACAGTGCATTGTTTCTCTCGAGGTGTTTTTCCTTCACTTTTGTCAATTGGTGAAGTTTTGTTCCTCAACACTGTCGCCACTGGCTTGCTTGGTTTGGGCCTTGTGGAGTTGCACTTTGATGGATTTGCTTTTCAGTGTTTAGACTTTCAGCAGTGAAAATTAATCCACACTGAACTGAACTAAACTGAACTTCAACTCTGAAAACTGGACTGACAGTTTCAAATTACTATAACTTCTATGTTAAGCTGCTTTGACACAATGTACATTGTAAAAGCGCTATAGAAATAAAGATAAATTGACGTCAAATTTAATGATCTGTAATTTTGACATTTTAAATAAAATCAAAGTTATAATTTGAACAGTAAAATTTATCTAAAATTGCACTTGATGAGGAGATGTGCTCGGCTATCCATAACACAAATATATTTTCATGTAGGACTTGGGGTGCAGGCTTTTTCGTGCAGCTGGTTCTAGCCTCCATTGTGAGACATACATACAAGGAGTTGTGCAACGTTATATTAACATGATAATTGATAATGGCATTCATTGACAACAGATATCATTATTGATACCTATTTCCACTGTGGTTCAATGGTACCAGAAAAAAATGGTACAATGTTGTACCAAAGAAGGTACAAACCCTTGACACTGGGACAGTACCTTTTCATGGGACAGAGTTGTACCTTAAGACAAAGAAACAAATTTGTACCATTGCAGTACAAGGTACCTTTAACCACATGATTTGTACCATGGAAAACCAAAATGTATCTTTGGTTTTTAAAACCTGCAGATATAATATTGTACCTTCATCAAAAAACAAATCTGATCCATAAAGGTACCACTACAAATACACTTTGTACCTTAAATCTTTATATAAAATGCCTTGAATGTTAAGTTTACAAAACCTATAGTTTTGTTTTACCAGTTGTTTTGTTTTATAGAACTTAATAATTAATGTTTATGAGTTTTTTAAAAACAAATGCATTTAAATGATGATTTAATAATCATGTTTTAATATGGAAATTATTCATCAAATCACTTTGCCTTTCCAATAAGATTTATTTTCAGTTGTTGTTCAGCACTTTTGTACCTTTTATATGAGAACATTTGTGTATCTTCATTTTAGTTGTACCATAAAAGGCAAAGAACAGTGTCATAAGAGGTCTTTTTTGTACCATATAAGGTACAATTTTTCTACAACTGCTAAAAAAGTACCAATGGTGGTTTGGTGGGTATGGTGTACAACAAAGTTTCAGTCAACGTCATTCTCACTCAAGGAAATGTCAAAGTAAAACTGTAGGGGTCGTTCACATGTAATATGAGGAGCACTTCTCACAAAACAGAGGCTTTATACGCATGAATACTTGTATATAAATATTCATTACTAACCTTTCTATGAACAGTATTTGATAGCTGCAGATCAATTATATTGATGATGCGAAATAGCTTACTGTATGTTACCAATTAAAGAAAAACTACAAACAGCACACATTTAATCCTTTTTGAATACAAATTGGGTAAAAACAACATGCAACATATAGCCCAGTCAGTGCAAACCTCTCGTCTGTATCTTTGATTTTCACCAGCACATGTAAACTCTTGTTAGAAAGTATTTTCGTCATTCCGAGATCATAATAGTCCACAAGGTGATGATAATAGATAAACATTGCAGTTTCTATCATGTTTTAGGTTGCTTGAAGGATAGCAAATGATTATTTCAGCAACCTAAAATATTAACTGTCATCCTTCATTTTTTTCGGACTTTCCCTTTGTTTTTGTTTTTCAAGCTTCCCTCTCCCGTTTGTCGGTTTCTGAAAGGATCGGATGTCAGAAGCACTTCAGTAATCACGTGCACATTATTATTTTCAGCTCAAGAAGTTTGTTATTTCAAATATAGACTCGCACACAAGCTCTCTCTAGATAGTAAAACTGATTGTGCTTCAGATGGCCTTGTAAAAAACTACGAAGCACTGGGTAGATTCTGCTATATTTGGCTTTGTGACTGTTCATTAAGACTACGACAAAGTTTGTTTAAGCTTGTGTCAACCATGTCTTGTTATTTTATGTACATAGTATTATTACATAGTAACATTGTCACTATTACATAGTAAAAAGGTACCTTTTTTGTTGTGCTAGGTACTCTTTTGAAAGATTACCCAAAAAGTGGTACGGTGCCGTTTGCTATTTTGGTTTTGGCAGTGGAATTGGCTATAAAAGCGTACCAAACCATAATATACCACTCAGTGTAAATGGGCCAATAGTGCGTTTATTGATTAGCTGTTGTTGATTAGAGATTTTATTGATTAGTTGTTGCTCTTGCAGCATGGTGTTGTTAAAGTGTTTGAAAACAGTGTACTATTGCTTAGCCTTTTCATACTTCTTTTTGCCCTCAAATGAAGAACAGACAACAACTGTATGAAGTATACAGTACCAGGCTCTTTTACCTAACCCTGTTATTCTATAATAGGTGAATATCATGTCAAATCACCTGACCCTGATTGTAAGCCAAAATTCAACATCAACAATATGCTTGTCGTACAAATCTGATAGGATGATTGGAATTTTGTTCCAAGATCAACACAGATGTTGATCCAGGAACATGTTGCACTTGGCAAAGTCAGGTTCTTTGGTTTAAAGCAGTGTTTACAATGAGGGTTAAGCACAGTGTGAAAAGCCCTTGTGAGTTATAAGAGGATGATCTGCTTTCAGGCTTCTGAGATCAGTACCACGTCTGGTCGGAAGCAACAGTTTCTTGTTAACAGTGGTTTTGGAAGCTAGTTTTATCTACAAGCCCAGAGGCAGCTGGTGGTCTTCTTCATTGGGTGTTGGAGCTGCCAGAAGGGGATCCCACTATAGATGGTATCTGCTATTACTGTACTTTCAAGACTTGTCATGATGCCAATGATAATCCCATTTACTTAGGGCCCTTGGACAGCTGTCGAAAATATGATCTGGCGTCTCTCTCACCAGGCCCATTGGGCAAGCTGGTGACCTTCTCCCAGCAAAACAAGCTTAATGATATTCCTGCTTTTCTTTCCAATTCATCAGAAGACCAAAACAACAATGGCAATATGCTGGGCCAATCCCTCCTGATTATGCAGAGATGGCGCCGTCTCAGGGGATTATAGTCATAATGAAATCTAAATCGACTCTACTTATTTAGATATGTATATACTAGTGCTTGTTAAAAACAATATATTTTCACTTCATTGTTTTGTAAAAAATGTATTTGCCCTTAGAATCTTTAATCAAATATCACAACCTACCCACCATCCCCTCTTTAAAAATAACTGTTCTGGTCACATGGAATACCTTTCAAGAGAAGCTATCAGGGTTCTGCTCTCCCTTCATTTGTTCATTCAATCTTCATTTTTTAGCAATACCCCTCTTCTAACAATCCAATTGGTCCTCAAAGGGCAAAATCATGCACTGCCCTACATTTTTTTCTCATTTCACGGCCGTTTTAAGTAAGTGTATGTCAAGAAAAATGAAATTGTACAGCGAAGTTATGCGACGGCAACCACAGGACAATGACACCAGTGCACTCACCACACACTAGCCATAAACAGCCATAGAACCAATTCAGTGATGGGGATGATTGGGAGGTCTTGATGGAGAAAGGCTGATGGAAGGAATTTGGCCAGGACATCAGAATTACACCTCTGCTTTGGGATTGTTAACTACCACACAGAGTCAGGACCTCAGTTTAACGTCATAGAGCCCCATCACTGGGGTATTAGGCCTCACACAGACAGCAGGATACTCCTCCCTGCTGGCCTCACTAACAACAGCAAGTTTTCCCAAATATCTCCAACCAAGGTACTAGCAATCTTAACTTCTGCTTCATAGCAACTTTAAAGGAGAGAAGAAGGGCTGTGATATTAAATCCAATATAATATACTGTGATCATATACTGTACATTAAAGATCATATCTCCAGTATACTGGCTCTACAATATTTTGACATATCATTGATAATGCAATGTGTACATCCATACACATCACCAAGCGATTTTTGATTATAATTTTGGGATTTGTGATTATAATTAACCAGAAAACACTTTTTTAAAAAATCTGGGTTTAACCCTAGAGTGGACGATTTTTTGAAGGCCTGTGACTATGTAAGATTTCAAGCGAATTTAAACAATTTAGGTAAAATAAATTCTACAATTTGTAGCTTTAACAAATACTAATTGCATTTTATTATTTATACAATGAAGACTCCCTTACAATGTAAAATTATGAACTATTTCCAAATATAGTTATTTAACAAATATTCATATGTTACAACCTCCCTCCGTTAGCATTAGAAGTGAAAGCAGGAGAGGGGGTGTGTTTCATGACATGGATTAGATCAAATTGAACAGGGAGGGAGGATAATATATTTCCATGCACACAAACACATGCTCTTTGTCAGCAATGCCCTTGCGTTCAGTATCCATAGATGTAGAAAAGTGATGTAAAATTATAATTTTCAAAATTTAAAAAAATATATATTTGCATACTGACCACCGGGAAAACTTTGATTAACCACCAATTGTAGATATATGTATAAATGTTTACATATCTATGGATCCGGATGGCCAGTCTTCCACTACACCTTTGTCTCACATTAATTTCAAAGGAGCGCTACCCTGTACTAAAATAGGCAACAACAGCCGAGGTGACTTCTAATGTAAATATCTATGTCTCTGTAACATACTAAAGTGAGGGAGTTGAGTGTGAGTAATTGATATGCTCCAACTATTAAACAGCAGACAACTGTGTACAATTCACTGTTTAATTCACAATTCACTGTCTTACACTGACAGCAGAACCCAGGAGCCACTATTTCATTGCTAGGGAGGAAATGAAAGCTGCAAACACAATCACTACTTTTCTCTCTCTCAAAGTGGAACTTTGACCTGCTGCAAGAGGTAACGTTTTCTCTCCTCTTTTGGCTGTTATAGCAATATTTCTGTCTGCAAAGAAAGTTTTCTACCACGCCTATTGTGGATCAGCTGTGATAGCTGCAAATGTGTCCTTGTCACTGCTCAGTGAACAGCACTGACTGCCAATCACAACCCTTTCTGTTGAGAGTGTTTACGTAACGATCAATCATAGGCATTTAAGGACTCTTTCTAAAAGCAAGCAGGATTAATATTTACATTTGTATATTCATTTTAAATGCGGATGTTGTCTTCTGTGCCTGTACTAGAGTTTTGTTTGATGCGTTCAATTCAATTCAATTCAGCTTTATTTGTATAGCGCTTTTACAATGTAGATTGTGTCAAAGCAGCTTCACATAAATGGTCATAGTAACTGGATCAGGGTAATTCAGTTTTTAGTGTTTAAGTTCAGTTCAGTTTAGCCCAGTTCAGTGTGGTTTCAAGAAGAGTATTTTCATTGAGCAGGTAAAACTAAAGCTAAAGTTTTCTGAATGCTTGCATTTAAAAAAATTAATAAAATTGTATTTTTGTGTATGGAAGTATAAAATTGTATATGCAAAACATCATCAATGCACGGTGATACATCGAGATTGAACCAAATCGATGACATGATAATCAAAACTGAACCGTAATACCAGTGTAGGTTTACACCGCTACCAAAAACATTCATGTCCAATTAGATTCATCCAAGAATAAGTTTTGCTCATCATCCTCCAAAAAATAATCTGCTATCGAACAATTTATATCATACTTTGGGCAACTCCATTGAGATTTATATGATATTAGCTGTTTAAAAATTCACAATCACATCTTCAAGCTCATAACTTTTGATCTGGAATTCATCAATGCAACTATAAGTATCTAATAACCAAATTATTTTGACGCAAGTTAGCCATAAAATGAATTTACAATAAGCTGGATATCTTGACATTCATTTTCTTTTCACTTAGTCCCTTTTTTAATCTGGGGTCGCCACAGCGGAATGAACCGGCAACTTATCCAGCATATGTTTTATGCAACGGATGCTCTTCCAGCATCTGTCGTCCTTGAACATTGAATATTGCATTAAATATAAAGCATTTGCTGTGAACTAGCGGAACTAAACAGAAGTGCAAAAATAACCCTTTTTATGTTTGAAATTCTTTTTTACACAATTGACAGTTGGTCAGGTGATAAATTGACATTTTTTGGTATGTTTTGATCATTCAGTTGATGTCAGAATTATTAGCCCCCTGTTTTTTTTTTTTTTCTTCCCAATTTCTGTTTAATGTAGAAAAGATGTTTCATCACTGGGAAACCCATACACACTCATTCGCACTCATACTATGGAAAATTTTTTGGCTTACCCAATTGACCTAAAGCGCATTACTTTAGACTTGTGAAGGAAACCGGAGCACCCGGAGGAAATCCATGTGATCACAGGGAGAACATGCAAACTTCACACAGAAATGCCAACTGGTCTAGCCAGGACTCGAACCAGCAACCTTCTTGCTGTGAGGTGATCATGCTACCCACTTCGCCATTGTGACGCCCCACACAAATTATCTCAAGCTATTTTTATTTTTGAAGTAAGCATTACATCAACAGGAGACACCTTTGCTGATCATAATTTACATTTTATATTTAAAATGAATCATATATTTACCAGCGCATATTGGTGTATACATTTGCAGTACGTTCAACTGTAAACAGAGAAAAAATTTGTTTTGTAACTAATCTTTAGCCACTTCAGTTACTGAAAATAAAAATATACAAATGTTGTTTGACACTGAAATGAGATTTAAAAAAAACAAAAACATAAGAAGACTTCTCTTAATCAGTTTTGTAACTAAGCGTTATGTTTCCAGCCACTTTCAATTAAGAATAAAAACATAATTTACACTTGACTATGGAAGGAGATTTAAATAAGATTAATAAATAAAACATACTGTTCACTGGAAAAGTAAAGAAGACTGCGCTTGATGTTGAATTTACGGCACTTTACATTTTGCATCAAGGGAGTTCCGAGGCTTGGTTTTTATCAACATGCTTTGTTTAATCTGGAGGAAAGGCAGATGGTGCCTCTTAATTAATATTTAATCAACACTCGCTGAACACTGCTATCTATTTTGCTGAAGGAATTAACTTTAAATTTATATCCTTGCGTGCAGCAGGGAACTTTAACAGAGGAGACGGGAACATGTTTCGTTTAACTGTGACGTCAACTTCAGCTTTAGCTTTCCTTAATTTTGTAACATTTAAGAGCAGATTTTTATGTATGCACTTATATCTCTGATCCGTATATGAGGTTAAATATGTATTAAAGTTTAAGTGGCATTTGAACGTAGTAGGCAGTAATGGAAGCTTATCTGTTTGCATGCAGGAAGGAACAGATTGATTTAGTCGGCTTTTCCTCGTCTTTGAACATTGAACATTGCATTAAATATAAAGCGTTTGCTGGGAACTAGCGGAGCTAAACATAAGTGCAAAAATAACCCTTTTTATGTTTGAAATTCATTTTTAGACAATTGACAGTTGGTCAGGTTATAGATTGACATATTGTTGGTATGTTATGATCATACAGTTGCAGAATTATTAGCCCCCTGTTTATTTTTTTCCCCAATTTCTGTTTAATGTAGAGAAGATGTTTTCAACACATTTCTAAACATAATAGTTTTGATGACTTATTTCTTATAAAAAAAAATCAACACAGTTCTATACAGCTTAAAGGGCACCTAGTTTACCCCTTTTTAAAGATTTAATATTAATATTATGGTTCTTCTGAGTGTGCTATAGTTTAGGTTCAGTTCAAAACACAATCCTGAGTTGTTTCATCATAATGTGTTAAAAAATGTTATTTTGGTGGCGTGCACACACCTTGCTGTTTTAGGGGTGTGTTGCTTCACATTAAAATTAGTTTAGACTTCCCGCCCAACTTAACAAGGGGGCGGAGCCAAGAGCTCCCCTGCTCTGTGTTTGGCAACAGACAGGCAGACAGAGAGAAGCAACATGAGTGATAGGACAAGCATTCAGCCGTACATGTATGACTCGGACACAGATCAAGCAGAGAGTACAAAATCATTTGTGCCTCTGTATAGTTTTACAGTCAACTGTGTGCAAGTTTAAAGTTCCAAGCTTGTACACCGAGACTAATAACCACGTACACTGAACAACTTTGACAGAGGCACTGGATGCACCATTTAGAAGCCACAGACTTGAAGCGCCATTGTGTGTTCCCTCATAGAAACCTATGTTTAGAATTCTAAAGTGCATGGCGCTGCGTGGTGCGACGTTGCGCGTCGCCGATTGGCACTTCTGGTATGCGACCTGCAGTGAAGTTTGTTAGTTTATTTCCAATGGAGAGACGCGCACGTGAGGCAACACACTCGCACTTTCCAGCTGCACCTAGCTAAGATCAAAGGGAGCTTCTGTGACCGCGAGAAATGCAAACGGCTGAATTTCAAGGAAGACGCAATGAAAAGTACACAGGTTTGCAGACCCACTTTAAGTTACAAACAATAATTCCAATGAGAGCGATCATGTGGTGAATTTTGATCTTGTGTTGAGTCCAATGAGCCTTACATCTAAAAATAGAGCAAGTGTGTTCCTTTGGTGACATTGCTTTGACTCACATGCTAAAAATGGCTGACGTGAAACAACAAACTGAGGACATGGTAATGTAAGCCTGTCAATCAATATTGGTGGGCCCCCCGCCAACCAATTTTGATCTCCCCGATCGCACTCCTACGTCAAGTTGCGGTCGATATAAAAACCGCTCCAATTGGTCCAACGTTTTTATGTTGTTAAATTGAAAAAAAGGACTGGGTGTGTTTATATCACACCAATATGGCAATCTATTTACTATGCCTACACGTATGTCTGTCCAAACAGACTAAAAAGTAATTTTTCACCATAGGTGCCATTTAAAGTGACTTTTAAAGGCTTAACTGTTAATTAGGTTAACTAGGCAGGTAATGGTAATAGGCAAGTTATTATATAATGATGGTTTGCCCTGTAGACTATCGAAAAAAATTTACTTAAAGGGGCTAATAATTTTGACCTGTATTGGCTTTTAAAAAATAAAAACTGCTTTCATTCTAGCTGAAATTAACAAATTAAACTTTATCCAGAAGAAAAAATAATATCTGACATACTGTGTAAATATATTAGCTCTGTTAAACATCAGTTAGTAAATAATAAATAAAAAATAAATCAAAGGGGGGCTAACAATTCTGACTTCAACTGTATATATCAAAGTAAAAAAACAACAACAACAAAAAACATCTATAGAAAATAACAAGCATCTACGAGTTTTGAACACTAAATGGATCATTATCAAAGTCACATTTTTTTATTTAGACTTTTTTAAACATGGAACTGCACAACCGGATGCACCAAATCTTTGACCATGGAAAATTATCGGGTAAAATGGATGCAAAGGTATGAACCAAAAATTGTTCATGCTACAGCAGTGTTCGGCACACTTATTTTACGGGACACAGAAGCGGCTTTCACTAGATGCAGAAAATGGAGAACGTTCCTTGGTCACAGTTCAAAATAAGTCAGCATTTTGCGCTGTGGATCACACTTACAGTGGCATGATTACATGTTGTAGATATGGAAGTTTAGTTTGTCGCCATGATTTAATGACATGAGTTGTTTAATCTTGCATCGTTTGGCACACATAGTATGATTAGTGGAAAGAGTGCTGAAAATTCAGACTCAAGTAAAAGTACCATTACTTGCCCTTAAATGTAGCAGTAAAAGTATCCATTGTAAATATTACTCAAAGTATTGTAAAAAGTAGCCCTTTCAAAAGTAAAAGTAGTGAGTATATTACGCTGGGAAAGGTTGATGCGTTTACTTGTAATTTGTGCGTGTGTGTGTGTAAACGTAACATTCTGTTTTGCATTTATAGTTATAGTTTAAGGACATTTTGGTCCTGATATGCAGTCTAAGCAGTCTCTGGGTCATTGCGTGTAAAGTATCTTCTTGGACACTTTTAATGCTTCCAAACAGCTTGCTGCATGTCTTAAGGTGGTTAATTTACTTTCTATTTGCATTTTGATTGGACAAGAATCACAAGACTGATTTTTCTAATCCCATAGACAGGAAATAATAAAGTAGCGACTGCAAGTTGAAGTAGTGGAGTAAAAGTACCAATACTGCACAAAAACATTGTAATCAAGGGAAAGAAAAGTACTCATTTTTATAACAAATTAGTAAAGTACAATTCCTGATAAAACTACTCAGTTACAGTAATTTAAGTATTTATAAGTTGTTACTTTACACCACTGGATTCAAATGTGCTTTTCATCTGGGAAGATAAACGACATATCCTCTCCTTTTTAAGTGGAAAAACATGCGGACCTGCTGGAGAGTTTCCCTGTGCTCAAGTTTACCACTGCGCTCAAGGTTAACCGATAGCAAGAATATTAACAGATTAGAAGTATCATGTTTAAAAATGTAATTTAATGAATTTTCCCTTTTTTCTTTCAAATTAAAACTGTTTTGCTGCATGAGCAAGAAATTCTACTAGACGGTCATAATTGCTTTTATAGAGATCAAAAACTGTGCTCTTTAACTTGACAGCAAATTCTAGAACAACATTACAATATCAGAAAATAAATATCTCTAAAATGAAATAAAGTTTTACCCATATCTGAAATTGATTTTCTGCTTTTAACCCATTCAAGTTTGCACACACACATTTTTAAATGGGCTCACACACAAACACACACTGTGAGCATACACCCGGAGCAGTGGACAGCTATTGCTTCCAGCACCCGGGGAGCAATTAGGGGTTAGGTGCCTTGCTCAAGGGCAGCTCAGCTGGATATCGAAGATTGAGTGGTCAGCTTAATACTTAATAGCAAACTTTACACTCACTTGCTCACTATCCTAGGGCTTAGTCCCCAATATAAAAGGGGTCTATTTATCTGAGAATGAACCACCAATTACTCTGACATATATGCTTTATGCAATGGATTTCCTTCTAGCGGCAACCCTTATTAATTATGTTATTTCATTTTTTTTTTTATGTAAAACATTTTACAATAAATGTATATTTTGTAAAATAGTAATTACCCTGTTAAAAGCAAGAGATGCTGAAACACATAGGTGCTGTTTTGTAGAATAGCTATGTTTATAACAGCTCTTAAATTACTTCACTTACTTTTCAAGTGCGATGCGGTGACGCAGTGGGTAGCGATCTCACCTCACAGCTTGAAGATCACTGGTTCCAGCCTCGGCTGTGTCAGCTGGCATTTCTGTGAGGAGTCTGCATGCTCTCCCTCCGTTCGCCTGGGTTTCCTCCGGGTGCTCCGGTTTACCCCATAGTCCAAAAACGAGCGTTATAGGTAACTTGGGTAAGTTAAATTGTCTGTAGTGGTTGTATGTGAATGGGAATGTATGGGTGTTTCCCAGAGATGGGTTGCGGCTGGAAGGGCATCATTCATTCATTCATTTTCTTTTCTTCATTCTTTCTTTCTTTCTTTTGCTTAGTCCCTTTATTAAACCTGGGTCCCCAAAGTGGAATGAACCGCCAACTTATCCAGCACATTTTTTTACGCAGCGGATGCCCTTCCAGCCCTTCTGGGAAACATCCACACACACATTCATACCCTGCAGACAATTTAGCCTACCCAATTTACCTGTACCGCATGTCTTTGGACTGTGGGGGAAAACGGAGCACCCGGAGGAAACCCACGCAAACACAGGGAGAACATGCAAACTCCAACACAGTAACGCCTACTGAGCCGAGGATCGAAGCAGCGACCCAGAGACCTTCTTGCTGTGAGGCGACAGCACTACCTACCGCGCCACTGCGTCGCCCTTGAAGGGCATCCGCTGTGTAAAACATATGCTGGATAAGTTGGCGGTACATTCTGCTGTGGCAACCCTAGATTATTAAAGCGACTAAGCCGAAAAGAATGAATGAATATTATAGAGTAATAATTATATTATTAAGGAAATTGGTATGGCGACACGGTGGCTCAGTGGTCGCCTTGCAGCAAAAAAATCACTGGTTCGAATCCCAGCTGTGTTAGTTGACATTTCTGTTTGGAGTTTTTATGTTCTCCCTCGTTGCAGATGGAAGGCGACCGCTGAAGAATAAAGAAACTAAACAGAAGGAAAATACATTTTGTAAAAATTGTATCACATTTTCAAAAATCTGAAATTTGAATTTGGAACACAAACATTTTTAGCGGCAAACATTAAATCCTATCTGGTATGCATACTTCATCAACACATCCCTTAAAATTTAGTTACGCCAGAATCAGAAGCGTACATGATATTTTTTGACTATTCGAATACATTCAAGCACATATATACACTGATTGATATCATCAAATGTGTTGACTATTTTCATTTTCTTGTCGGCTTAGTCCCTTTATTAATCTGGGGTCGCCACAGCGGAATGAACCACCAACTTATCCTGCACATTTTTATGCAGTGGATGCCCTTTCAGCCACAACCCATCTCTGGGAAACATCCACATACACATACACATTCACACACACACACACACACACACACACACACACACACACACACACACACACACACAAACACACACACACACACACACACACACACACACACACACACACACACACACTCATACACTACGGACAATTTAGCCTACCCAATTCACCTGTACCGCAGGTCTTTGGACTGTGGGGGAAACCGGATCACCCGGAGGAAACCCACGTGAATGTGGCTCCGCGCCAAAGCCCGAACCTGAAAGCGAGACGTGACTTTTAAGGGGCTGTTTCATATGGATTTATTAATCAATCTTACTGTTCAGTGAACGTAAACTGCCATAAATTATTAAATATGCAAACCTCTCACTGCACGACAGCTGCACACCTTCAGCAAACCTCCTCATTCCTGCAGCACGAGGGCTTTATGATTGTTTATGAGCGCCAAAAGTGGCGGATCTGTTCGGCGAAATATATATTTGACAGCATGTGAAACGTAACTTTTTTTACCTTCCTCCTAATGCAACTAATATAGCATTTATTTTGCTAAATAAATTGATACAATTTATTTAGCAAAGATGCTTTTAATTGATCAAAACAGTAAAAATGTGTATAATGTTATGAAAGATTTAAAATAAATGCAGATCTTTTAATTGTTACTTATGCAATAAGTAAATAGATGCAGCCAAATTTATACAATAAAATTACAATTTATAATATATAGACTTATTGTTAGAACAGCAATGTATTTTTATCTTTGTTAGCCTAAAATGTTGCACTGTGTGTATTTCATCAAACAAGTGATCAATACTGATATACAGTGCACTTTCATTTACAAACATACACAGCTCTTTCATAATCCACTAGCTTTTGGAAATCTATGTTTAATCTCTGTTAGAAAAAAGATTTGAATCTGTTATTTTTCGGCTCTGAGCAGACAGATGGTGGTTTGTCCATTAACTGTAATCTTTTGAAGCAGAGTGGAAGAAGTGTAGATTGGGGATGGCCTAGGTTTAATACTGTGAAATCCAAAGGTTTTAGCCATGCTTTAGTGATGTTACACATATGGTTGAGCATCTGGGCAGAGCTGTGAGCAAAGCAAATCAACGCTGCCTGCTTTGAAGTCTTACTTTTTGGAAGCAAAGCAGATAAGACATACAAATAGAGAAGTTAGCTAAATGAGCCCAGACATCTTAATGTGTTATCTTATCTTAATGTATCATTCTCAGATACTAAATTATTATAGGACAAACTGCCATATCATAGGACACAATGTCATGTATCTGTGCTATATTCTAATGTATGTAAATTAATTGATATAGGCTATGTTTAATTAAACTAATATTATGAGAAGCATTAACAATCCACCAAAATGCTTGAGTTCATTCTTTCTTTTTCTTGTCGGCTTAGTCCCTTTATTAATATGGGGTCGCCACAGCGAAATGAACCGCCAACTTATCCAGCAAGTTTTTACGCAGTGGATGCCCTTCCAGCTGCAACTCATCTCTGGGAAACATCCACACACACATTTACACACACACTCATACACTACGGACAATTTTTTAGCCTACCCAATTCACCTGTACTGTATGTCTTTGGACTTTGGGTCAAATGGAAACCTGATCACCTGGAGGAAACCCACGCGAACGCAGGGAGAACATGCAAACTCCACACAGAAACGGCAACTGAGCTGAAGCTCGAGCGACCCAGTGACCTTCTTGCTGTGATGCGACAGCTCTATCTACTGCGCCACTGCTTCGCCCAATGTTTGAGTTAAAATGGAGGTTAATTGTAAAGCAGTACAATCAGTACAAATCAGTTACATTCATACATAAGAACATGCTTTCTAGCGTAAAATGTTGTTGATCAAATTCATTTAACTATACAAGATCAAGGTGTTGCATGTGGTGTGGCTTTGCTCCACTTATTCGATGTGGGTTCATGTCTGAAATATTCTGAAGCAGCAATAATGTTTTGCACTATCGTTATAGTTAGCTTGAGATTTTCGCTTTTTTACATTTTAAATGTTTGTCCCTTTAAGAAAATATCTTAAACAACTGGAAATCCAGCAACCACAGTAATGAAACCCTTGGGAACAACTGTGGTCGCAACCAAAGTTCACAGTAATTGTGTTCTCTGGACTCCGCTCAAGCAGTGAACGTTTAAATTTTGACTGGTTGCCGCAGAACTGCGTCACAGCTCATTACCATAAAGTTGACTTGATTTCAACTCTCCTCAACGCCCACACCGGTAAATCCCCAAATGGCCTTAATACATTACAAATATGCTCAGTGAACACAAACCTAATTTATCACCTAGGATTAAATAAATTTCAAATTTTAAGAGTTCAGTCAAAGCAAGGTGAATCTGCCTTCAGCTATTACATCCCCGCTGCTGGAATCAGCTTCCAGAAATGATCAGATGTGCTCCAACGCTAGGCACATGCAAATCAAGACTTAAAACAAATCTGTTTTGCTGTGCCTTTACTGAATGAGCACTGTGCTACATCCGATAAATCGCACTATTTAGTCTTACTTTTCTTTTTCAAAACTTGAACACATTTTAAGTCTGTTTTTAATCATTTTATTCTTTGTTGATTTTATTTTCTTATACTTGTTTCTTTTATTCCTGTTTATGTAAAGCATTTTGGATTACCATTGTGTAAGTAATGTGCTAAATAAACTTGCCTTGCCTTGCTTTAAGTTATAGATCATAATTTTTATTGAATTAACAAACATACCTTATATATATATTGTTGTCTGGTTTGGTCATGTAAATTGGGAATCAAATATGGTAACGAGCTGAGACTATTGTATTTTATTTAACAGATTGAGATATTTTTAGATAATGTAAGAATGGGTTTTAACCACCGCCGGTCGAACTGTAGTTCTGCCGAATGACCAAAAAGTTATCAGCATGATCTTAAAAAAACTACATTTCTAGTCAAACCATTCTTCTGCAATTTTATACCAAAGACGCAGTATTAATTAGTTTTAAATGTGGAAAAGCATTGATATTATGTAATTTTATTGTATTGCAATATGAAGCAATTAAGTGTTGATGTTAAATCAAAAGTAATTCACAAAAACTTGAAAATTTAATGATTTGATGACAATTATTCTCTATGGTTACAACTGAATTAATTATAAAATAACTGTATAAAATGGAAAATATGAAATGATAAAACATATGATATTAATTGTACCCAGATTAAATGTAAAATTAAAGTTACCAGAGGTAGAAGGAGAGACAAAGGGAGGGAGAGACAAAGAGAGTAAGTAGGCCTCAAAGAGGCAGAGAAGATAGACTCCAGAGAAGGAGAGGAGCAGAGCAGGAGAGCGCAGACCAGAAAACAGGCCCCGATTAGAGGCAGAGCAGAGTTTACCACCTATTTTGTATCTTTCTTGACCATGTGACTAAAGTGCAAATACTGAGACATTCAAACTGACCAATCAACATGTGACCACATCGTAAAACCCCCAAAGTCCTAACACCAGGCCCTCATCTGCCTTTGGAATTTGTGTGAGCCTTCTTTGTTGAAAAAGACATATAAACAAATGCATATGATAATTCTCATTTCTACAATAATATATAAAGTGGCAGTTGGTGAACTTTAAACTCCTTTTCAAGTTACCTCTTTATTTGAAGAAAAGTAATTTTTACAACAGACACTATTGTTAAAGGTCCCATGAAATTAAAATAAAGATTTTGAAGATGTTTGTGTCAGTTTTTAAGGTATCTATAAGTGTGTTCTCAAACAGTGACAAAATTTAGGTTTAGAAGATAAAAAACTGAAATAAACATTTGAAGCTTGTAGTTTTTCCACTTCAGCCTAAAAGGATCAACTGTTTTATTCACGTAACGGCATACTTCAGTTTCTCATCAAATCATAATCAATCAAATGCTCTCTGATGTCTGACATGCCCCGCCCCCTTCAAGACACTTCTCATTTGCTTTTCATTTGATGCAGTTAAGCTCAACCACTCTCACTGGCAGAGCAGTAAAAAATCAAAACACTATTGGCTGTTTTTTAAAAGGGGAGGAGCTACACTATGCCCCGTCCTCTCTTCGTGTTGAGATTCATCAACATCGGGAAAAAAAAGGCATATTTCAAAGCACTTCACTGGACTTTTAATACAACCGTAACAGACTTGACAGAAGACTCTAGAAGGTTTTACTTTTGAATTGGTGCTTGATCACAGTTAATGATGGGTAAATGTGCATTGTTTATCTGTCAGGAAAGATAATCAAAAAAAACAGCTCTAAGCTGTTTTGTTCATTGTAGGCCTGCTTTGTACTAATTATAAATAATTAGTCCCTCCAGGATTTTGGAAGTTCAATCATTCTTGAGATTAGCAAAAGTCCAATTTTACAAGAAGTTTGTGCATTTTAACAGCATAACACAAGTATGAAATAAATGATGGCAAATGTTTTGAGAACAGGCATCACAAAATCATAATACAAAAAATAATGTAGATGCAACACGGTGGCTTAGTGGTTAGCACTGTCACCTCACAGCAAAAAGGTTGCTGGTTGAAGTCCCAGCTGGACCTGTTGGCATTACTGTGTGGAGTTCTCCCTGTATTCATGTGGATTTCTTCTGAGTGCTCTCATTTCCCCCACAGTTCAAAGACATGCACTATAGGTGAATTGAATAAACTACATTGACCGTAGTGTGTGAATAAGTGTGTATGGGTGTTTCCCAATACTGGGTTGCAGCTGGAAGGACATCCGCTGTGAAAAACATATGCTGGATAAGCTGGTGGTTCATTCCGCTGTGGCGAACTCTGATAAATAAAGGGACTAAGCCAAAGGAAAATTAAGGAATAAATGAAAAAATAATGTGATCCTGAAAGGACTGAATTACAGTGTAAAACGTTTAATGTATAAAACATTATAATATGGATAATTTAATTATTTTACAGCCCAACCCATCAAAATTATGGACAATAAGAAAGTCTAACACTTTTATTTGTGTCAGCTTCAAAAAATTGTTCTTGAGAAATTTTGTTTATTGCTCCTCACAGCAGACCAAATTTATACACCCCTGTTTAGAGTGTAATGAAATTAATTGCTTTGTAATGGCACAGATATACAGAGAACTAAAATTAACACAATAAAATACAGCCAAATGAAGCATTTATAAAAATGTGGCGTGCAAACAGAGCAACCTATATCAGAATCCTAGGGAGCACTTCCCTATGTACTCCTTTGTTCCTGTTCCTGCCATTTGTTAATGTTCATCTGTGTCACCTGTGTTCATCCCCTGTATGTAATCATTGACATCATCCCCAGTGTATTTAAGTCCCTGTGTTTAGCCATTTGTTGTCTGGTATTCTCTCTGTTGTTGTCTGTCCTTGTATGTGTATTGATAATAAATGTTTTGATAATCCTGAGATCCTGTGCTGTCCTGTAGTGAACCAGTTGTGACAGCTAAATTTCTAAACCAGGGGTTGGCAAACTGGAGTGATTAGAGTTGGAGCTAAACTGTGAAGGATACCGGCTCTCCAGGACCGAGTGTACCCACCCCTGTTGTAATCAATGTTTGACTTCATATTGTGTATAACTTGTGATTTCCTGTATTGTATTGGATAGGTCTTGCATATCCATGTTTATTAAGGAAACAGGAATGTGAGTGTTTCTGACTGAGCAATAATTCACTCATTTTGGGGGATTTCTTAGCAATTTTAATTTTATATTTCGGCTAACACGCTGAAAGACATCCACAATTAGAGGCATACATCAAGAAGAAAATGTGAGTAAATAAGAGCATCTACTCTAGGTAGTACTTACTAAAACACAAGGAAGCATGTTGCAAAATATTGTCGGCAATTAGACATTTGCTTTCAGATGGGTATATTTCTCAATGGTTCGTTGAGTTTTCTGAACTATGTAATTATTACAGAGGTTGTATGGGAATAAACAGACCTGTCAGATTCAAATGGGATTAAAATTTCAAAGTCACCTTGCATGTTTTTAATGTAGTTTTAACTAGATTGCCATTAGTCCTACTGAAAAGCAGTAAGAGCTATTTTTTATCTGGTTAAAAGGAAAGCCTTGATGTTTCTGAAATTTTACTTTAGCCATGCTCAGTCCAACAAGTCAGTGATCTTGTTTTGTTTTTATTTATTGGCAGCCATATTGTTTTCAAAACTGCTTTTTATGGTGCATGATGGATAACATAGTAAGTAAAGGGGAGTTTGTGCCTCATAGGCCCCGTTTACACTGTCAGGTCTTGATGCCCAATTCCAATTTGTTGCCTATATGTGATTTTTTTTTTGCCTGTCCATTTACACATTCTTTTTATTTTGATCCATTTCCGATTCATGCGTTTACATTTGCCATACAATTTGTATGTATAAAAGTGGATTTTAGCATCTGCACAACACTAACCAAGATGGAAGAAATTGTCTTGCTTTTAGCTCTGCGAAATATGTGGAGATCGCCCAACTTTAAAATGATTTCGAGGTATGGGCGGAGGAGGAGGGAAAGGGCCGTCATCGCAGCTTGTGCCAGCCTATTGTTTATATATGGTGTCCTTCACCATTCAGTGGAACTAGTGGGTATGTAAAAGATCTCAGATTTGGTGGGAGTAAATTTTGGCGACTGACCACTTTCCTCCTCCATGTTTCCTCTGTTGTTGTTGTTTACCGCGTCAGCGTCTCCACACATGCTCGTCCTTCTACGTCAATAAACTGCAGAAAAGTACCACATTGTCACACGTTTAATGACGTACAAAACAAAATGCCTAAATAGTCGCGTTGTCACATATCCAATCTATATCCGATTTATTTATTTTTATAAAGGAGACTTGAAATTGTTCTCTGAATATCTGAATGCATTTTTCATGTTTACACAGTCATAGAACAGATCCGATCTGTGTCACATATGAGCAAAAGATCGGAATTGGGTCACATTTAACTGGCAGTGTAAACAGGGCCATAGTGAGTGTTATGTGTGTTGAGAGTTAGGAACAAAAACAATCAGTACTGTTCAAAATGTACTTACTTTCCTTTTGCCTGGTTTTTATTATTATTTTTATTCAGGGTTTACAGAGGCTTACCGTGAATCAAATTTAATAACCCAATTTGATCAGAAACACTGAAAAACAGTAATATTTTATAAACATTTTATAATACTTTTATAAACTATAATCTAATATGCTGATTTGGTTGTCATTTGGAAACATTTTTTATCACAGTTGAACAACAGCTATGCTGCTTTATTTTTTATTTTTTATTAACATAAATTAATATTTAACATATCCGCAGTTATTTTAAATAACTTTTACAACATAACAATGTCTTTAAACCCTCTTTTCATCAATCCTACCAACTTTTCTTTACTTTTATTTTATTAATAGTAAAATTACCAAAAAAAAAAAAAAAAGCTAGAGTGGATGTGAATTCAGGTCAATTGCAAAATACAGGCTGAGGTTGTCAAAGGATTCACCTTATCTATGAGGACAAGCTGCTGGTTTTTATCATAATCATCTGGTCATTCTAGTTCATGCATGCACAGCCCACCATGAAAGGACAGGTGCCGTCTTATTTGCCATTACATTTGAT